>NC_136006.1:30366450-30666450 GCF_048128805.1 Centroberyx gerrardi | reverse complement strand
TCAATGTCACATTAATCAAGCCGTGAAGCATTCGGATACTGTCGGACAGTAGGGAGAACTGAGGCTGGCTGAGGTTTGCCACTATGGATAAGCAACTTGCTCTCAAAGGCAATGTCTTCAGATTAGTTTTGAATTGTATTTTTTATTTTATTAGACAGCATACAGTGGGGAGGGAGGGAGAAAGAGGGGAGAAAGACATACATTAAAGAACAACTCTGACTTTTTGGGAGTTTGACTCACTGGTCACCTTACCCAATTTGTGATGAGAGTCCAGTAGATAGCTCTATGCAGTGCACATGCTAACGCTTTAGCATACAGTCATATCTTAGGCGATTAGCATTATCCTAAAAGTGAGAAAATGAGACCTTGTTGCAGCTCTAAGACTGGATGGTTAGTTAATTTTAGTGTCTAAACCTGTCAGGCTTGTTTAGGAGACTGGTGAAATTGTTGAACTTGAATTAAACTTGTTTTGTTTACACAGGAGTTAGCCAGACAGCATCAGTGTTTTGCGCTGTTGATTCACAATGGAATTCACTATTGATAAAGATTGAGATTTTGTTTTCAAGTTATGAATCTACAGGCCATAGAATAAAAACAAATACCCACTTTGGCTTACTAAAACGTTTATCTTCATAATTAGGATAATGCTATTTGCCTATGATTACTTACCATACTATACGCTAAAGCATTAGCATGTAACAGAGCTACCTACCAGTAACACAGATGATTTTGGTGCCAATCCTCTTGTCATATATTGGGTGAAGTGACCAATAGACCAAACTCCCCGGAAGTCAGTGCGGTCCTTTAAAACTCAATGTTGCATCTACTGTACATACTGTAGGTTACATGTAACAGGAGTAGAGTGGAAAAGGTAACAGTAGTCATTTACATTTACAGTGAATGAACATACTAAATCAGATTAGAGATACTTCTGAAAAATCTAGTCTAAAAATCTATTTATTGTTAAATTACACAGAGACATGCATGAAGGGTAAGAAGTTATTTGAATATATTAGATTACAACAGTAGCATTATGTTACATGCTATGATAAATGGTTGATAATGACTGTTATGATTGTATCACTATTCAAATTATAGTTTAGAATAAACCGTTGAACTTCCATGGATTTTGGAGGCAAAGTAATCCAAAAAGTAACTGTAAGTAATCAGATCAGATTATAGATAGAGTATTCCAGTAATGTGTGATAGATTACATTCTGAAAGTAATCTCCCTAACCCTGGTCAGCAGATGTGTGCCTCTCTGGCCCCAGATTCCCAGTAGTCATCCATATGGGCCAGTTTAAGAGCAGCAGGCTATGGGAGAAAAGCATTTAGTGCTGCTCCAATTATATGATTTCCTGTTCAGTTTCCTTTAAAAAAAATAATAAAAATGAAGTGAATCAAGGAGAGACTTAAATGTTCCTATTTTGCCCAGACACAAACCAAGAGCGTGCCTTGTCATTGTATTGCGTTTAAAATGCATTACATGCCAACACAATATGCTGCATTCATGATGGTTTCCATATCAAACTGGCATGACTTCAGTGCAACTCCTGCAATAAATTGATTAAGTTTATACTGCTTGACAAATTACTGAAGAGTGAATGAGAAGTGAATGAAAAAATGTTATCTTGAACGTAGACAAAATCATTTGGAATTCATTTAACGATGAAAACGCATTTTCATCCAAACGGAGAAATGTTTCTGTTCTTGCCGAAAAAACGGAATATAAATCATTCTTATCACACAGCCTCTCATTTTAAAACCAGCCTAATTTCATACGCATTTGCCATTTCAGATAGGAAAATATTCACTTTTTGATGAATTATTGGCACTCATGCTTTTAATTAATCACGTTTTGAAAGAATTAGCACTTTGACCTGCTGTAAAAAGAAAGTATTTCACTTGAACATAGAAAGTTTCAGATACAATGGGATAGAACTCAAAAGTGAATGAACTTTAGAAAAACACATATAAAAGAATGAGCTCAGTTGAATTAATAAGTGAAAGGGCAATGGTAATGATGCAAGTGCCCTATTCATACTTTTCACTGTCTATATTTACATACATTGTAGGCATGTATGCCCATGTGTTTATATCGGAATAAATATTTCATCAAAGCCATCTATTCCCCGAACGACTGCAGGTTAGAGGCTCAGAAAAGCAAGCTCCACTTCAAACTAAATCTGTGATCAACATGGGGAAAAGGAGGCCTTTCGCAAGCCATTTTTGCATAGTTGTTAATCAAACCCATAATTATGAATCATTTTTTTTCTACAGTGAGCTTCTATGACACCGTTGGATGGTCTTGCAAATTGTCCCAGTGGTAATCAGATGACGTCCTCTGTCACGGCCATTTCAAAAATCTCCAAACATTTTCAAACCTCGAACAGAATGTCAAGAACGAAACAGGCTTCACCTTCAAAATGTCTACCTTTAGCGGCAAAATCGAGCAAGGACACCCAGTATTTGTTGGCATGGCAACATCCTAACAGTGTTTGTTTTGTTAACACTGTTAACAATATCGAATCATGATTAGTAATAGCTTGATTGGCTTTTGGCTTCTCCGTTGAGTTCCTTTCCTTTAATCAAAAAAAAAAAAAAAAAAATTCTTTAAAATGCAGTGACACGTTCTTGTGAGGTTCTCGCTGGTGTCAAGGTTCTGTTCATTAGCCTTTAAACATCTTAGGTGTTTCCCCCTGTCCCATCATGTTTCAACCACATCAGAAGACGTGAAGTCATCTGGCTCCTATTGAGAAGCGCGCTACCCTGATATGGAAGACGAAAATAAACACAGCGCAAATCAAGCTTGGCTCATCACTGGATTAATAATACGAAACACCTTGAACGCAGCGACTCCACATTTGTTTTGGTCCGGTGCCACATTTATGTATACAGATCCTTTGTCCTCCCCAAGTTCCGGGAATGTATGATGTTTGAATAAACATCTTACGCTCCGCTTCAGCATCCAGGTATATGGGAGCGCTCCGTGTCAGGCTGTTGGCTAGTAGCTGGGATACATCTCTAATCCAACTCACATTTGTAAATAATTAGGGGGAACTTCAATTGAAAGACATTTCCCTCCTCGCATGCTATTTCCCTGCTCTCCATATATTCCACGGGGAATTATGAATTCTTCACCTCTGAAATTAATTATCTGTAAGGAGGAGTGTGATAATATCCATTTCATGGGAGCAAATGTAAGAAGATTCTGTTTCTCTTCTTCTAATCATGAAGGACCTAAAGAGTTCCACTGGGATTTTCCATGAATTCATACAGCATTTTTTCTAAGAGCGCGCTTCTTTGATTTCCTACAGCAAAGCCTGAGGATCTCTTATTTTAGCCAGCACGGAAGACTACATTTATTGTGTAATTATCACAATAAAACAAGTTTTTAAAAGTATTATTAATAAAAACACTAATAATGGATCATTAAGCTTAAGATCCGGATATTAAGTATAATGATTTTGAAGTGTTGGAGCCAAGACTATCCTATTCTGGCACAACTTCTACCTCCAAGCTACAGATCAGACTGTAGTCCAGCTTACCTTCTGTTTCTCCTCCATACTCACTTACACCTTGAATCATGTTCCCTTGTACAGCTGCACATACACCATACATACAATACATTTACACGCACTTATACTTATTACTCGGTTTAGATAGGCTATAGAGGGCTTTTAGGTGTTGTAACACACCTTCTGGATTTTGGATTTGGCCATTGTTTTGGTGTGGGTGTAGGTCAATTCAATAATATTAGTATAAGTGAATAGTCTGATAAGGTAAATTTGTTGCCAAATGTAGGTTATTGTGACACAGTAACTGTCTTGTCTTTAGCCCTAGTCTCCAAAACACATCCTCTGGCGGCCATATTGGAGGTCCTCAGTTCTTGGGCAACAGTGGCTGTGAACAGCTGATTGTGTTTTTAAACTTACAACTTGGCCAAGTCAATATAATTGAATAGACATGGTAAATCTCTGTACTGTTTTTGACAGGGAACAAATCATTTCATCTCTGATCCATCTGATTTTGTGTTAGATAATGTCAGCTTGTTAGCTAGCTAACCAGTATCTGGTCAGCTAACCATCACTGTCTTGTTGTTAACACATCTGATTAGCACACTAGCTAACGTATCTAGTAGAAGCTAGCATTAGCATGTTAACATTAGGCTAATATCAGTATGTGCTAAATGAGCCTGCTGGCTAGTTAGCTAGCTAAGAGTTTGTTAATGTTAACTGAGCTGACTGTTTTGGAGTAGAGACTAGGGCTAAAGACAAGACAGTTTACTGTGTCACAATAACCTGCATTTGGAAACAAATCCACCTTATCAGACTTAACTTTTACTTATAATATTACTGAATTGACACAACCAATTCTCTAATGGACCTCCATGATGGAGCCAGCAGTGTTTGATAGGATAGGATTTGCGACGCAACTGCAAAGCCTCTATACTGCTGCTATTTATTTTGATCTGTAGCACTATAACTGAGTGATGTCTTTTACTGGCATTTCTTGGTATTTGGTATTGATAATAAGTTACATATTCTTGGCATTGAGGAGAACGTTGAGTAAATTCTGCAGATGTGTACACCCTGTATTCGTTACATGACAGTAAAATTGAAACCTGATCATTTGATGACAAATCAGACCATGATGTGACAGCAAATCAATCAGTATCACGGCACATAGAAGTTTGCGCCCAACAGCTGTAGCTAGCATCATGACATGACTGCCTGTATGACATGATGTGACTTTTCAGACGAATCCGCCCCACACCTATAACTCACCCAGCCTTGAGTCATGGAGACGTTTAATCCAAAGCCACACCTATGGCTTACTTTCCACCCTCTCCATCATGAGCGCACGTCACAATGAACCCTCTGGGATGTTACGTCACCCATGAGTTATAGCAAAGAGAAATGTTGAAAACCTGGAACTACATTCCATACTATGTTACTTTGCGGTCTTTGATAACGCTTCCAAAATGTCTCTAAAGATGCCGATTCATTTGCTTGATGAAGACAGCAAAGTTCAAACGCGAGCGAGGTGGAAGTGAACGAGCACCACAGATCCTCCTTGTCTCTGTCAGGGCATTTGGCTCTTAATGAGGCGAGACAGGGAACAACCATTCGCTCATCTCCCCGGGGGAGCGAGCCAGGGAAGTGTGGGCTCACACTGGGAGCAGCCCATCGGGTGAGGTGTTTTCCCCACCAGGCCTGCTCCGCAACACTGTTCATGACGCTTTCTTTTTTCCTGAACATTCCCCCCGATTTCATGTGGTCATCATCGGCTCAGAGAAGGTACGGTAAGGGAAGGAAAGCCGTTCGTTTGACCTGCTGGGCTTTACATCCGTCTCTTATAGTTCTCAAAACGTGGCCAATTGAATTTGATGGTTGTGTGGTTATGATCAGAGTAAACAGTGGCAGTGGGCAATGGCTTTACATGAAGCTTTACAAGAAATTCCAAAAAGGACCCTGAGATTTTCTTGGCTACTTTCGGGCACTCTATTGTACCTCTGGCATTACTCTGAAAATAGACAAGGTGCCTTGTTATACACTGAATGTACAATATATCAGGAACACCTACTATTTTCATGAACAATCACAAGTAATGTAGATAAAGGGAAGCACACAAATTAGAGAAAGATTTTTAAGCTTTGAGACAATTTGAGACAAAGAGGCTGCAACACAATATCAGGAAGATGTCCCTAATATTTTGTACATTCAGTGTTTATCCTGCATTCTGATACCTTCACATACTGTTTGCCATATATCTTATTGCTGTATAATTTTTTCAAGCATGTGAGACGTTAATTGCATAATTGACAGACAACTATGATGCAGATTCTGCAGCAGACATTAAGGGAGTAGGCTGTGCCTCTGTAGGGAATGCAGGCACACACAAGCATACAAAGACGCACCATCTATTTAATCTGGCACGGAAATAGCTGGAATAACTGGCCGAACAGTGTGACCTCATCGAGGTTAGTGTTTATGACAGGGCTGCCAAAATGGCCTCACACTACATTCTCACACAGACAATATCAGCAGCCTCGGACTGAACGAGCCAGCGCTGCGGAATGGTTGCGTCCATGACTTCTCCAAAGTGAAATTGCCAGGTTATTTCTGAGTGGAAAAAAGTAGGGCAGCCGTGTTGAGAGCAAGTTTAGTGATATCTGTCTGTTCTATGCGCTGTAACAGGAATGGAAAGGCAGTGAGAAAAGTGTAGGATCATAAAACACGTAACGGCAAGAGATAGAGTTCCCCCTGCTGATCCCTGGCCAGGGGCTTTTATTATGACAGGACGGAGCAGAAACGTATTCTATAACGTTTGGGCAAAGGAATAAAAAAAGCTGAAGAGTAAAAAAGAGATAGCCGCACACAAAAAAAAAGATAAGGTTTATTCCAACATGAAATTCCAACAAGAAATAAACACAAAAAGCCTGGATCCTTTTGGAGTTTCTACATTTTTACTTGTATGGACTCTCTCCTGGCCAGGCTACAATGCAGCTCATCAACCCATCCAGCTCATCAACTTTAGGGGTTGTGACTCATTCAGGTAATTTTAGTAAATCCAGTATCCCTAAGGTCTTTCTCCTGCCATAGCCAAACATACACGGAGGGTTGCAAACTTCTGTCTCTGTGATCCCCTATAATAAACTCCAGGTGTGTGGCCTCAGGTTGGAGTTGTCTGTAGCTTCCCCAGTCAATAGTGGATGGAGGCAGCACTGACTGGCTCTCTGCACATCAGCCTATCACAGAGGCCTGCACGATCAGGCCTCTGTGATAGCCCCTGTCTGTTTTCAGGCTTTCTCAGGCTTTTTCTTAACTAATTTGACATTTTTTTCAGTGGTTTCTTTGCGGTTATACTGCCAAATTGATGGGCTCATGGGAGAGTCAGAAATCCTGCCAGAACTATCAAAATTATGTCTTATAATGGAGCTTGACATTTTGAATTCTGGGCTGTTATTTTTTCTTTACCAACGAATTTTCATGACGTTAGAAAAAGTTTCTGTAGTGGCACTGAGTACCACTACCTGCAAGAGAGCTTGTTAGCTTGCAGCTAGCTTAACTGGGGAATGCTAATAACATGCAGAAGCCATTTTTTGGGTAGCAGACATATGAGTGTAGAATCCCCTCCCCCCCCCCCTTAGTATCCAGGAAATATATAGCAGAGTAAAATTCATAATGTCAAGGTCTCCTTTTAAGAATTTACAGTGAAAGTGGACAGGATAACCATGTATAGGGGCCGTCAGTTGTCTATTTTAGTGTGTGTGGTGGATATGATGGTCTTATAGAAAACAATCTAAAGTGTCAAGTATTGTAGTAGTTGGCCACTTCAAGTTTTCCCAGAAATTTCTGAAAATTTGGAACACTTTGCAACAGGCAGTGACATGAGCGTGAAGCACTCTGTGATTAAAAAAGACCCTGACCCAGAAAATGATGCAGTGCATTCCGTAGAGGCACTCACTCTGGAACACATAGTTTCACACACATACACACACACACACACACACACACACACACACCAAAAACAATCTGTTCTTCAAGCATCGGGAAGATGAGACATTGCTCTGGGTTCTCACCCTCGCCTCTGAGGAACTTGAGTCTTCATTACAGACAAGAAAGCCCCTTTTTTTCTTTCTTTGTTGTGTCCGGTATAAAAGGCTCCTATAAGACTTGTGAACATACTGATACATATAGAGGTTTGCGCTTGATAATCCGTGGTGTGAATGGCCCAGACCAGACTTAACAAGCTTGTCTTTTCAATTTGGATATTTTTCTCTGTCCTGGCTCCAGCAAATCGGTCGTCTGAAGTTAGCGTGGTGGTCACAAATAATGGTGCATCATGGGACTGTTATCAACTCTGCCAACAAATTGACCACAGGGAGTTTGCTGAGCGAATTCCTTTGTAGCCTCTCGCCTCTCCCCCTCTTCATGTTGTCATGATCGGTGAATCTGGTGTCCGCCGGGCCACATCACAGCAGCTTTAAGTCGACGGCCACAGCCATTATTTTACACTGCTCCGTGCACTCCTCAAATGAATCTTATTTTGTGTTTGAGTGTTCGTGATGGACTCTGAGTAGGCCTCCACTTTAGCCATTCATGTATTTTCAATGTCAAACAAAAGCTGTCTTTCTGTGCAGTGCTAGGGGGTTTGGGCAGGATTTAATATGATTCCAGCTCGTCTTTGATGTAATTGAAGCCTACAGGGAGATAATTTTCCCCACTAAGCATCGCAGTCGCCTCTATCAGAGAGCCTCAGATGTCAGACGCCTCTTTGAGCTTCACTGGAGCTCTCATAGAGAACAAATTGATATTACAGACCTTCTTGTATGGGCAAGGCCTCGCAGTGCCTGCATCGCCTCACAGTTGAAAGGTAATAGGTGACATAAATTCCTGTTGGTGAAAACACAAATGGTGTCAGGTTCCATGTGTCAGTGCCATGTGTGGAAGCAAAGAGGCATCAAAATATGCAGCCTGACAAAGATTCACATTGTTTTGGATTACTTTTCCATGTTAGTTTACCTGGCACGGTAATAGAATAGAACAACACTTCTTGGAAAATGTCAACAAACGAGTAGAGATATTGCAAACTGTCTAAAAATGAAGTGGGTGACACAAAACAATAATTCAGTTTTCTTCCAGTGTTGCTTCTCAGCCATCATTCTTGCTTATTCCCTTTCTTTTTGGCCCTTAAGTGTCTGGCAAATTACCAGTATGCTATTGGTGTATTTTGACATGATGTTGTATAGTAGTGTCTAAAAAGGAGTTGGGCGCATTGTTCAAATACTGTCACAGCATATACTCATAAGAAGCTGCCAGCAGTGGGATCTCTGCAGATTGTTGCGTTGGAAGCTTCTCAAAGCGAGGGTTTTCCCCGTGAAAAATTCACCCATGCCGATGGTCAGACTGCACACCTTTTGGGACTTCACATGCTAATTTGCATATCAATATATAACTCCAGTCCCTGCTCTTAGCGGGCGGAGGGAGGGAGGGGAGGGGGGTTACGCTGTGATCATCAGATGTCTTTGGTTTAGACAAACAAGTAGCGCAAATCGGCATCAGCCATGCCAATTTGAAATGAGCATGACTTGTTAACACCGAATTACGTGTTGGTGGCACGTAAAGTGTTAAAATTCCATGTTCCCAGCTTGAAACGGTTAGGTGAAGGAGGCACGACTATAAACAGGAAGTAGTGTCACATTGAAGTAACGCAGTAGAAAGTTAGGGTGTGGTGTTCGGGGGGTGAATGGGCGGATGCGTTTGCTTTCAATGCTGGGGACTGGAATTTAATTCTCAGGTTGTATGGAGGGAATTTGAGTAAATTTTTTGCTAGTTTTTCTTATTTAACCATGACCAAAGTCTTTCTTTAACTGTAACCAAGTTTTTTTAGTTGCCTAAACATAACCTTAACCCAAACCTTAACCAAAGTTGTTTTAATTGCCTAAAATTAACCATAACCTTAACCTTAACCAAAGTTGTTTTACTTGCCTAAATTTAGCTTGCTAACTTTTAGCTAATGCCGTGTCCAATTCGTGCTGTGTGTTGCCACAGAATCCAATTTGTGGTAGAAGAACGTAATCTCCACATAATTTGTGTCCACAGAGTTTCAGAGTTTGTGCTCATTTCACAAGTTTTTATGAGATCAGGTTGATTTGCTGTTAACAGGCTAGGCTAACTTGCTAGTGTTACCTATCGCCACAGCAGATGAGTTAAGCAACACAATATTTTTTTCTTCTAAAATAGATATTATTTTTATTTACATATTATCAGCAACACAAAGTATATTCAGATCACATTACTAAGGAGTGGTAACTTTATGGAAGTAGGGCTAATGTTAGTGCTGTTGGTCATTGTTAGTAGTATTCTGTGCATGTTATTCCCCAACTGTATTTGACATGTGCTTAGATATATGCCATTAAACACCCTTGCTATGCTTTCCAGTGATGGAAGCGCTGCTGCTTGTAAAGAGGATGAGCTGGAGGATGTTGTGGGCTCCATTGAATTAGGTAGGCTTCCAGCTACCTGCAGCTTTATTTCTTAAGAATTACATAAGCTATCTGTGCTGCACACCATTTCAGTCCATCACCAGTGATCTGATTCATTCAATCCCTGCGGCACTGAGTTATCAAAATTGGAAGTGATGGGGGCATAATCTGCTAAAATTCTAAATTCTAATTGTGGAGTATGGAGCATGATGAGTTAAAGTTGGATTGATAACTCAGACTGTTTACTTGTTTTTCACAACAACCATGTACTCATTCTGCCTCAGAAAAATGTAGAGCCAAGTATAGTCAAAGCTTGAATCATCAGATACAAAATCTTGGGAGGGAGCCTATCAATGGGATATCAAGAGTCTGGTGATGTTTGAGCTGCAAACTTTCAGAAGTCACTGCACATGAAGATTTTTTGGTTACACATGACAAATGACTGCTTTACTGAACGTAAGATTAATCTGCAAACACTTTTCGAATCCTGAAAAGTGGGCAAATTTTAAATAAGGCCTGTAGTTCGTTAACTGTTAATCCAATGCGGATGATAATACCTTCAAATTAAATCTGTCAATCTGCATTTAAATATCATATCTGTTGTGGCGTACCACATCTTAAGTAAAACATTAAGATGTGACACTGTATGAGACTTTAAGGTTTTAATTGTGCCCTTTAAAAGCTTAGTATTCTCCTTTTTATCTTGTATTTGCAGTGAAGAGACAGCCGTGATCAAGAAGAATAAATGACACGGCTTCAAGACAAGCACTACCTCTTTTCAAGATTCCAGGGAGTTGATAAGAACATAAAACTTTTCACGGGTTTTCTAGATGAACACACTCAAAGCTGTTTATGAACAGGACCTTGCTATTAGAATTGATACGTCACTTTCCCTACTACTAGAGTCATATCAGCCGTACAGAAATATGTGCAGAGACCTAGCTCAAAGGTTCTAATTTCTAAGACATAGGCCTACCTACTCTCACTACAACCAGAAGAGTTGAGGTGACAAATGACAACCAAAATATACAAGAGCTGACAAATGATAACCAAAATATAAAACTCTGCTGCAGATTAACAAAAGAAAAATGACAAAGGTGCATCCATGATTTACAATTTTACAGAGCCTGTAGAGAATGGGGAAAATAAACATTTTGTAAAAGTAGTTTTTATCTAATTTTGTCTTTGTATTTCATGAAAATTCATGACATTACAATGTCACCTGTAACATGAACATACAATTTTTTAAACATGTATTTAATTTTCTGTGTTTTGCAGTCATTGACTATCAACAGCCAATCAGAATTCTGTGCCTTCCTCATTTTCCTACCAACGTGTCAGTCTATGGGTGGGACTCGAGATGTAGGCTAAAAGAAAGTCAAGACACAACAGACTTGAGTCTGTGGGGCTACATTTACTGTAGCTTCTAACATAACGTTACTGGGTTAGCTAGCTAGCTAGTAGGACTGCTGGCTAGCTTTTGGTAATGAATTTAGGGAGGCTGATGTAGCATAAAGTTAGCATTATCCATAGTGCTAGCACGTTTAAGCTAACACACACCCAAGGAAAACAGAAAATAGCGACTAATGTTCCAGGTGTCTGCTAATGTAAATCCCGTGAAATTAAAAAGTCGACATTGACGTCAATGAACATAAAATTTATTGTTTGAAGATAACTAGATCTGCGTAATTTACGGGATAAGCTCAGCCGCAGTGTGTTGCTTCTCTCTTGTCTGTGGTCCTGTCAGTGGTACGTTGTAGTACCTTAATTAGGCTACAGTAGGCTATAAAGCTTTTTTTTTGCACTTCTTTCTGTAAAGAAGGCATGCAGGCTGGGTTAAACAATGTAGAATTCAAGCCGCTAGCCAGCTTGTACAGTACTGTCACCAAGAGAAAATGTCAGTATATTACATTTCTTACCTCTCCAACCTGAATCGAAAACCTGAGGTATTTCAGATTTTCTCTGATTTTTTTCCTCATACTCATATTACATTTGTGGACCCATCATGGCTGCAATAATTACCTTTGTTTCATAAAATGCATAAGGCATCAAGAGATGCAGAGCATCAGCAGTGTCGAGTTCCTCCTTCCCCTTTGATCTGCTCTACGGATAAAACAGTGAAAAATACGGCTTACAGATGGAGAGCGATTTTTGTGAGGAAACACGTTCAGTTATAACATCTGGTCTCTGACAGCTTACTGGGTTTGTTCGCTCTGATGAAATGGTGTGTATACCATTGTGCACGGTCTTGCCTGCTTTAATAAACATTTCTACAGTTTTATTTGACAAAAGCGTTCCTGGCGTTTTCCTGAACATGTCATGCTTGCCGAGTCAAAGCTGTCTCCCCCAGCACAACTCTACAAGCATGCTCAGAACTACAATGAAAGCATGCCAAGTGTATTCCTGAATGAAACAGATCAAGGAAGTCCCACGAGAATGGTCAAGTTAAATATTAATAAACATAGCCGTAGAAACTCATTCGCATACATAAAATGGAATTTTATTTGCAATTAGCGACTCTCCAAACTGACTGTGTCTCGGTTCATTGCAGGGATAGTCATGCAATTAGAGCCAGTCTTTCAAGTTATTATACATTTCATATAATTAAAGCCACAATTTATATAAGATATACAGCCCTGATAGTGCTGTAAACTACTGTGGTGAAGAAGACGGAGACTGTTTTACAGAATTCAAGGGAACGAGACATTACTTATTGATACCAGCACTGTTTGGATCAAGTCATAAACTGCAAGTTGATCCCTGACATCACTCCCTCGTGGTTCCCTAAAGAGAGAACAATATTATAAAGATCTGCCCGAGTAGTCTGTGTTGTGAAAGTATTTACAGTTTTCTGTTCACATTTCGGGCCTCACTGTGTGACAGATCACTGACACAGTCATTACAACCCTTTAACCCTTACAGTTATTTCTGTAAGTAACATACACATTTTATAAAAGGTATTGCACTACTCCTACATTATAATAGCAGAAAATTACGTCCATTATAATGCATTAGGAATCTGGTATGACTGTGTTAGAAGATGTTTAGTTAGCCCAGAAAGTTTTTTTTTGAGCATTATGGGTATAACAGCCACTGTGTGCTGGTTATAATAATTATAATGTGATCATAATGCACTTATAAGGCCTTTATAGTGCCTTATGAGCAGCACTTGTCATCCATTTTGCTCCACAAAAGAGTGATGATATGGTGTCTTTCTGAGTCAGCAACTCTCTTTGAGATCCAGTTTGATTTCTGTTTGATTTCTCTCATCAGGCACAAAGGAGAAGGTCATTTAGCTGCGATTTGCTGTAACTAAGAAACTCCTCAGAAGCTCCTTCATCTGGTTTGTTGATGAGGATGCTATGAAACTAAGGCAGAATTACTCACTGTTCCCTTTACTTTCTCAGTTTGAACTTTTGTCTTTGAAGCGGCCGGCTGTTATTCCCTTCATTATTGCCGCAAAACACACGCAGGAGGGACTGGAATAGATTTTTGTCTTGGCCCGGCAATTCAATGCACCTCTGAAAACACGCTGTGATTAGATAATGCCATAATGACAATATAATTACCTGTATCTAGTCCCACAATGTGGAAGGGACCACATTCAATGCTCGGGATAATGAGAAGAGATGCAAATCACTTGATCGGCCCTCTCTCGCTGATGTGCCACTTCCTGCCTCTTTGAAAAGAAAGAGAAATGACCATTAATCTAATGATGAGGAGGTGGCAAATTGTGTCCAGCGAGGACAATCGCGGTTCAGATGGAGGCGATGGCGTGGCGAGGAGGCAATGGCGAGGTCAGGAGGTCAGCGATAAAGTCTCTATTAGCCAGACAACTAAGTGTCTGTGCTGTAATTAGAGTCCCCAATAGGTTATCACCATTTCTGAAACAAAAGCTTGACCTTGGGGGGGAAATATCTACATCGGCAAAAAAGATGGGAGTATGACTCTGAGTTTAAGATTACTTCTGGATGGGTGTGCTATCACATCCCACACTAAGGAGTTTGTGAGGAATTGCCCCGGTCTCCTTCAATGGAACTCATTGGAAAAGGTGAAGCATAAGTTTGATGTTTTTGTTCTTTATCTGAACAAACCTTTGTATTAACTTGAAATGACCTGGCATGAACACATCAGAACATTCTAGTCTCAGGAATAATTCCAATGTACAGAAAGCTATTAGGTTGCTTTCTCAGTGCCATTTAAAATTCACCACTCATTGTACTGTAGATATAATAAGGCATACCCAGATGGACATTTAAAGACAGTAAATGCAAGCTGTGTTTTCATCCACTCAGTGTGTATTCATAGTTTTGATGTCATTGGCTCTTTGACACGGCGCCAGTTCAACCCACTGGAGTGGACACTGGGTCACTATTTGAGCCAATTTGGGGATAATGAACTAGCATGATGTCCGAGTCCAAGCCAACAGCTTTCTCGTGTATTAAATGGACACCAGGTCAGTTTTGTCACAGCCTTTTTTCCCCTGACTCGCTAAATACCCATTGAACAGAGGCAGGCAGAATGGATTAAATGGTGGCCAAAACAAAGCTCCCATTGAAGCAGGACTCTATCAAAGCAGGTTTACACGAGGATGCAGTGTTCCCAAAGACCGCGGAGAGAAAGCGAACTAAAGGTTCCCCTCCGTGTTTGGACGCGTGAGCAGGAAACGCTGATGAAAGTGAATAATTAAAAGTTGAACTTGCTCGGAGGCCCTTGGGTGCACTGTTTTAAGCTTGGCTGTGGAGCTGAGAGGCCAGTGGGAAGGAGAAGGTTCCACTGTTGGAGACCAGTCACTTAGCAACAGCACCTAACTCTGGCTTATGAATGTAGGGGAAGTCCCTGTTGGTAGACCAGGCTGGACATCGCTACAACAGAGCTGCTCTTTTAAGCATTAAACGAACACAACATGGGGTTTGAGGAATGGCTGTGCTCTGTAAACACTTTTAAAAGGCAAAAATGTTCATCATTATGTTATGTAGAGCAGTTCAAGATGATAATAAGCTCAAGTTTCATTGTATGTTTATTCATTGCTGCTTATCATCTGCCATTGTCTATCATTTGCCTTAGCAAAAGTGAGAGAATGTAAAGTCATGGTTTTAGGCATTATGTAGAAAATGGGAAATGTTACCCATTGGTCAGGCATAATATGCCATGTCAGAATATTGGCATGATGGTCATAACGTCTTTGTTGGGGAGTTTACAAAAACAAAGACGGGACAACCTTCAAACTGTCCCAATTCCCACCATTTTGACAACTATTTAAGATGTCATCACTTTAAGTCCATTGCTCATACAGAGGATTTGGCCCCCTGACTAGTCTGCACAGTGGGCTAAGGAACTGCTGAACAATAACCTACCCAGAGATCCTGTTCCCATATCAAACCTCTTTAAGAGAACGGGAAACTGTCACGGCAAGTTTGACACCAAATATTATGCAAATCGACGTCCTGAATGACTGGACTTCATAATCGCTGCCCAGGGCTAGCTAGGAATACAAGAAAAATACCCACAAATCAAGAGCCAATCTTGTATTTTTAGAACCAAAAAAAGGAGCCTGTGTTTAAGATAATATTCCACATTATGCCCAGGGGCTCGCATATGTCCAGAAATGAGGTTGTTTAATAATTCGTGGAAAAAAAAAGGCTCCCAAACCGTGAAATTCACATAATGAATTGTGCACATAGGATGACATAAGCCAGAGTAGAGATGTGGCTTCAGAAGGTATTTTAAGTGGTTTGGTATTTTTTACTGAAACAGTCCCTTTATTCTGCTACACAGCCTTAAGACACTTCTCAGCCTCTGTTGTTCCCATCATTAGAATGATCTCTTTGGTACGCTATTAGCGAAGAGGTCAGTTTCTGCTCCCAAAGACGCCACTGTTCCTCGCTGCCAGTTGCTTCTCTGCTGACTAAAAAACAGTGCGGCATGTGATTGTCCATCTCTTGAAGTGAGGTCACCCCCCCACCACCACACACACACACACACACACACACTCATCCTAAAGTCCTGAGTCTCTTGTTTTTGTTTTATATCTGCAGGGTTTCGTCAGTTATTTTAAAAATGTGAGGTTGAATGTCCCTCACATTTACATTTATTGTATCTGCAGGGTTTCGTCAGTTATTTTAAAAACGTAAGGTTGAATGTCCCTCACATTTATGGCCTGTAAAAATACACAATGTTGCATTAATATTTGGGGTTACACAAAAATTCCGCTTTTGAAGCTGGAACCAATGGACACTAGAACTCAACGACCCAAATGCTATTACTTAATATTCACTTGGTGGGATTCTGCGTTTGGACTCCAGTTGACGCTCTAATCCTTCCTGACATCAAAATAATTGTCGTCCGTCAATCTCAGTTATCGAGGCTCTTATCAACAGTGTAATTTTCCACAGCTCAAAGAGGCTGCGGCAGACCTGTTCATTAAGAAAGCGCTACACGTGGGACATGTGTTTGCCATTACTTCATTTTTCCTGTGCCCCACGTGTGTGCTCACACAATGGTTAACAGTCTTCCTCTCTGCCACTATTCACTGTAGATCTCCAACCTTAGACTTCCTGTCTGTCTAAGTAGACCCACCCTTGTGACGATGTCTTCATTTCCTGCCCATCTGAAATGCATTGGAGGTAATGGAGCCCCCACAAGAGATCAAACGGCGATATTTTGCCCTGGCAACAAAAAAAAAAGAAAAAGAGATGGCTCTTTGATAGCGGTTGATTGTGTTCACTTTGATTAATCGTTGATGAAAATTGATGGCGCGTCTGTGTCTAAAGAGCTGCTTTTTAGGCTGGTGCTTTGTTGTGGTGTCAGTTCAGCCACATGAGTGAGTCCTGATATTAACTTGTCAGTTTACAAAGCTCAAAAACAAACTCCCACCTGAGGCAGAGGAGAATAGAGGAATAATGAGTTGTAAAAGTTCAAGCTGGAATTCTGTTTTTTTCTCACGAAACTCATTCTAAGCATGAGCATATATCTGCACTGCTTCCACTGTATGGAGTTTCCCCCCATCTTGTTTTGGCCCTCTGCACAAATATCTCAGAGATCCACTGCCAATTTCTAGTGGTTTGGCATGAGCGTTGCATTTGGGACCATATCTAAATAACTGCAGACACTTCGAACATTTGAAGGGCACAGTCTCTGATTTGCTGCACCCAGAGCTGCGGGTGTTCTGTTTGCGCACAGCGTTGATAAGGCTATTATAGTATTTCAGAGGCTATTTCTAACTGGTGAATTCGCCCGGCTCGGGGTGCGTGGAAGGGGCTCTGTCAAGACTGAGGAGTGCTCGGGCCCCTGGCACTCTCGTAATGGCTGCCAGGCCTTATTGGATAATCAGGCAGGGAGCAGTCACTTTTGTAGAAATGGCTTCTGAGATCAGACCAGCTTTGTGATGTCCTGGCACCGCACAGCAGCGCAGGGGTTTGAGCAACCTAATCTCTGTCTGTGTGTATTTCTTTGGATGATAATGCTATATTCCACCAGGATTGTTTAACTCCATTACGTCTGGGCACCGCTGTAATTCCTTTACCATAAGTTCGGCGAACGAATTGAAGGACAGTTCATCTTCTTGATTGAAGTGACACATAGTGTGATGTATACAGGCATAAAGTGTGTGTGTGTGTGTGTGTGTGTGGGGTGGGGGTGGGGTGTTGGGGGTGGGGTGGGGGGGTAGAGTGGGGGGTGGGAGTCACTTGAGATTTGGAGAGCACAGGGCCTGATGAATTCTGGACCACAGCATGCTGCGTTGACTGTAAAACTAGCCACAAACCTTGATTACTGCCTCTCCAAGGACAGGGACTGGGCATGAAAACAAAGTCCGACCACAAGATTAACCTCGCAGCAGATAATGGTCCACAGTGGGTATCAAGTGCTGGGGTAAACATTTACAAGAGTCAAGATAGATCACCGAGGCTCTGTAATATGCATTTTTTTTTTTCTTCTGCTAGTCTTCATGTTAGACTTAGCCTTGTGTTTGGTTAGCATTTAAGATAAGCTTCAACTGAGTCATTTACACAGCAGTATCCCCCCACATTTTGATGAATTCAACTTATGGCAAAATCAGTCTTGAATAGTGTATATCACTCCCAACCTCAGTGTGTATGTGCACTGTGTTTCCGCTCTGTTGCAGGTTCAGTTTTAAACACTGAACTCATACTCCACACACATTCATATTATCACTCTTCGCTGTAATTCAAATACAAAATGTAACATTAGGAAAAAGGCCAGTGATTGTGTATCAGCATTTCATTCAATTGGATTAAAATAGTTCTGAACACCAGCAGCCTGTTGCACCAGTTAAATTTAAGATCAAACATAGGCTAGTTTGAATGTGAATTCTCACCAAGTCCGAGTTTAGGCATTATTTAAATGGCTGCTAAAACAGTTCCACCAACTAATAGTAAAATAAACGTCTTTCCACCCTATTAGTGGTAGGGGGAACTGCATCAGGCCTAACTACATAGCTTTTACCCTGTTGAAACTAACTGTTAATCCACTTGATGTCACTATTGTTGTCTGCATTAGTTACATCTAGTTGTATACATAGATTTATGTCTGTGGTTGTTGTGTGTATGGGATACAAACTACAAATGAATCCTCCAACTTTGTACTAGATAATGTACCTATTTGTGGACGTTTGGTGATTAGGTTTTTGCTCTTTCTCTCACTATCATGTAAGTTAACTAATATTAACTTAGGCTACCATTCACTTGGGCAGGAGAAATTGATTTTGGCTTGCACGTCATTGGCCACAGGAGGTGAAAACGTCACTGTGCAACAATGTTTGGGTTAGTGGTTCCTTTACGCTCTAGCTCAGGTGAACCTTCAGTCCCTCAGTCTCCATGGTGCAACTAAACAAAGACACAGCTTGAGTGTCAAACCAGCTAGTTTCAACGTGACATTTAGCGTAGAGTTTATACATTAACTTAGGAGAGAACGTACATTCAGCTGGTGCAACAGGCTGCTGATCACCAACTTGGTGATGGACGACCGAACAACCGGAGGGCGCACGCGACAAGGGGAACACAGCCACACATTGTGCAAGGTATAGATCGGACTTGTCATTCCGCGATTTATGTCCACGGTTTGATCCGCACAAATGTGGTATGTCTGCTTCAAACAGAAGTTCCACCCTATTACAGTCTCCGCTGATGAAAGAGACAGTTGTTCTGGCCTGTCGGATTCCCCCTCCCTCGGGCCATATTGACAGAGAGTCAATTCCCAGCAGAGAGGAACAATAGCATACGGTGCTTTGCCTCTCAGATCTCTCAGCACCTCTACGGGGACTTCGCATCCAGATGTGGAGGAGCCCAGGTTCTGTTCCCTTCTCCCCAGACGCCACCCTTTGGTCTCCGCCATTTAGATTCCATCTTCGCCTACATATGTTTCTCATCCAAACGGTACGCTGGCAAACGTGTGGATTTGTTCTTGTCTCTGGTTTTGAAGAATGCCTCAATAGCTGCCCCTTCTGTTGTCTTTATTGTAATAATAGTTGGAGAGGAAACCTACGTCAGATTTTTATTGCACACCATGATTAATGGTCTTGATTTTAATTGCACTCTGATGATCTTTTTGCCATCTGTTATTTTTTTTGTGTGTTCCTTTTCAGATTGTGAATTTATGAACCCAAGGATTATTCGTGCTATTCTGTTCTTTTGGTTTCATGGGAAATTTTTTGAAGTTGTGAAATCATAAATGTCCAGTGATACATGAAACTCATACATTAACTGATACATGCCATATCATATGATATTTTGAGGCTCTAAAATAACTGCATTGCCCTACAATTGATAGGCACAAGTGGTATTGAGTTAGCAAAAGGATTACCACTCCTTCATAATATGTTTTTTTGGACTATGGACTATGAAATGGATCAGTCCCTGTCTATCCGTCCATCCATCCGTTCATTCGGTCATCCGTCCGTCCTTTCATTTGTCTGTTTGTTCGTATCTCAGAAACTGCTGATCAGATTTTCATGAAATATTTGTTTGTTCATGTGCCACAAACAATATCTGTGACACCAGTAATCTGAGTCTACTGAAACTGCAATTACAAGTCAAAACAAGGTGACATATTTGTTGCTGACTGGCCCAGAAAGGGATCTCATCATTCGTGGTTGCCTTGTTTACCTTAAGGTAATCCTAGGACAACTCATTTCCAAACTGTGTACCTACATTTTTCATATTGACATTGCACATTTTCACA
The DNA here is from genome assembly GCF_048128805.1 of Centroberyx gerrardi. Taxonomy (NCBI): domain Eukaryota; kingdom Metazoa; phylum Chordata; class Actinopteri; order Beryciformes; family Berycidae; genus Centroberyx; species Centroberyx gerrardi. Next base: position 30,646,259 of record NC_136006.1, on the reverse strand, counting down.
CAAAAATGACCTAATATTGCAGTGATCAATACACCAACAGCTGGGAAGCACAAGCAATGAAAGGGAGAACAAGTCAAGCGTCCATTAATCTGTAACGAGTCTCAGAAATGCTCGACAAACTGGTGACTTTCACAGCTCTGTTTTCTGAGTCGCACCGTGAAATTCACAATCCTCCTAGACAAATGGGCTCGAGATTCAATGAGCAAAAATGCGCATGTGATGGTGATGCATGTTTCTGGGTGTCCCCCGGGGCTCAGTGAATGGAGTTATTCAGCGGGCTTACAGATGTAGGCAGGGATTTAAGACCCGAGAGTGGGACTACCAGTTCGACACTGATTCGAGCTAAAGCCAGGATCCTACAGCAGTCACATGACCACGCCTTGACCCAGAGTAGAGAGAAAAACCACGACAGGCTTTACTAGCCTCAAGCGCGACTTCACAACAGAAGCCGTTGGAGACGGCTAAGGCCATAGTTTTGTACACAATGATGCATTTCACTTTCATGAAAACAGCTGCAAGAGAAATATTATGGGAGACAGTGCTGCTGTGGATGATTGTACTTATTGTATCTGGCTTGGCCATGTGCTATTCTTAAAGTCATTTGTTTTGATTTAGCCAGATTTAAGAAGCTACATATTCTGTTTTTGTTTTTTTTTGTCATTAGACTAAGGTGTAAAAGATCTACTCTGCAGCTCACAATCACATCTGAGGTTCTTGTTGGACCATGGGCTCTCCAGATGCTGTGGTAGGAAGTGGTAGAACTCCAATAAATAAATTTCCACTTTTAAAACGTTGGAACAGGAAGGGACTCGGATCAAAGAGGGGTTTTGAGCCAGGTAGCAATTAAGCAAGGATACACTCCGGCTTCAAATGTTTACTGTGAAGTAATGCTCTACTCATGTTGAGTTTCATATAATTAACTCCTTGGAAATGGCTATTTTAAAAGCAGATTATCTGTTTTCCAAACATGCTAGTTCAACCTGGCAAACACTTTCAGACCAACGTGGTTACACATCTGTAGGTAGTGAACAGAGTTTTGCTGAGGCACACACCAGGTCTTGATTTGACAGTTACTGTTTTCAATAGCCACCCTCAGTGTGGAAACATGTATTATACAACAGAGCTGGAATGGAGGCCACTAAGAAAGCCTGAGAGGAGCCAGGAGGGGTATGACTGAGGCAGTACACAAACTCTGGTCTGCATTCTGGCAGCCTTGCACCTAACCGTTAAACCAAAAGCTAATTCCTGGGTTTTATCTGAATGTTAAAGAATAACTAAACCCCAAAGCCAAATCTGTGTAAAGCCTGACATCTAATGGTAAAAAGCATGCTACTGAACTGGCCATCTGCTATTGGCTGATCTTTGGTGCCAGGCGATGTCACCTTCTATAGAATACAACAGTTGGTGACATCAACAGGCACCAAAGATCAGCCAATAGCAGATACATTATACAATACACAGATTTGGGTTTGGGGTTTAGTTACTCTTTAAATGTCTAAGACACATGGTTACAGTGCAACCAATGGCCACCTCCACTTCCTTCCACTGTCTTTCCATTCAAAAAGAAGAGTAGCAGCTAGGGATGGGACCATATATCGAAATTCACTACAAAAATGTGGCAATACGCATTGTGGGGCTAATGAATATTAGCTACATATGAGACAGCTTTCCCATCACAATTTCACAAGCTCTCCATCAAAATTATATTATCTGCACTTGGTAGTGACATTTTTAAATTGTTGTTTACATTCCAGCAAGCCAATGCCATCGCTAGAAAGATCTGTGACTCAGAAATAAACATAAATCTGCAGTCAGACTTTGTCTTCATTGAACTTTTATTTATTACATTGTATCGGTTGTACTGAATCATGAACCCCATATCATGTATGGAATCGTATCATGAAATAAGCATATTGTCCCATCCCTAGTGGCAGCATAGGTTCACTGATACTGCATCTGATAGTGTATCTATATGTCAGCCAAAATTATCTTATACAGGATGGAAACAACCCTCTGCCCCCCCTTTCCATCAGCAGCAGCACCCTCTCAGATGAGATAACAATGTACTAATCCACGCCCACCATCTGAATGGTTATCAGCTCAAAACTGTCTCGATCTGCGCCGTAATCTGGCCCTTTTATCAGATTAAAACAGATTTTTCACTCTCCTATCCCCTCTCTCAGTTTTGGCTTTGGCACGACACTGACTCTTAGCGACCAGTCGGACACTTTTTTGTTTCATGTTACCCCCCAGGTTAATGGCCATCATGCAAAACAACATCCTCAATCTTCTGGCAGGGGTTTTATACTGGATTTGAGGGCTCATTCCTTTAAGTAGAGGACCTAATCGGTTCAGTTCATGGCAAATCCATTCCACACGCAGGTGTACCAGATATGGGAGAAAAAATGCCGTTTCTACTTTCGCTGCAAATGCACTGCAGCTCCTGAGCAATCTACCCCACCTCAGTCTGGTGGGAATCGATAGCGGTTATCAGATACAGACATCCATTCTTTGAGCATAGAAATGAAATTATTTTACATGTAGTGCACACATATGCATTGTGCAATGCCTATATAAACCAGCCAAGGGACCCCATTTGTTCGTGCTCTCCATCCATTTTCCTTAGGGCAGACTTTTAGCCCTGATGATCCTTGACTAAGTGGCAGACCCCCCCCCACTCCCCACCCCTACACATACACACACACACACACACTCACCATCCCCCCCCCAACCTCCACCCTCCATGGATCACGTTCACCACCATCTGTGCTTCATAGCCCATCGTGCATCTCTCAGAGGGTACTAACATACCCAGGCTAATAGACTCTGTCTCTAGCCCTCTCTGTAAGTGGGGCTCCGCTTCATCACAATAGGGGGCCGGCTCTCCATAGGGAGGATCCTGCAGGCAGTGTACTGTTGGACCTCGCTTTCTTTTCCACTGTTGTGTACTTGCTCTACTTCCAGATTGTGAGTTTTTACTGTGCTATATAAGGTAAATGAAGGTAATTAAATGAACAATAGCACTAGGCAAAGGCTAATAATTATCTTCTGTAAGAAAAGAACGATCTTCACAAATAAAATGTGTTACAGCTGACATGCACTTGCATTCTGTGGGAGGATGTTTATAATATTTGTTAGGATTGGAAGCCATTGGAAATAGTTTAAAGAGGCTGACTATTACTGAGCAGAGAGACTGGATGGCTCAGGTTGCAGGGCCGCCAACAGAGAAGCATGTGAGAGCATTGGCACATCAGCGCCGTGAGCTCAAAGAGGAGGCGGCCATGATGGCAAGAGGCGAAACGGACATGGTAAATATTTGCCTCTCTGTGGCGGGGACACTTCATTGAGGTCAACTGTCTGGATTCCCTCGGTCTTTGGGAATCTGTTGTTACAGTTGGCTCTCTGGAGGAGGAGGAGGAGGAGGAGGAGGAAGAGGGCAGAGAGAGAACCAGGATAACGCCTGGAACATGAATATGGATCATATTCATCACCAAGTGAGCCTCATTAATGTGACAAAAATGAAGTAATTTTTTCATATATACACTGCCTGTCAAAAGTTTGGGGACACCACATTTTTCTTTATTTTTACTATTTTCCACAATTTAGAATAATAGTAAAGACATCAAAACTATGAAATAACACAAACGGAATTATGCAGCAAACAAATCAAGACTATCTTATATTTTAGATTGTTTAAAGTAGCCGCCCTTTGCCTTGATGGAAAGGCAAAGGCTTTGGAAAGAAATTCATACATAGACATCAATTTTACTATTTACATTTGTCTAAGAAACACATTTCAAGCATTTAAGCATAAGCCTTTAAGATAATGAAAAACATAGTACATTCAATGAGGTGTCCCCAAACTTTTGACAGGCAGTGTAGTAAGAATATGATTATGTTACACGCAACACTTTAAAGCGAATGTTTGAACTTTTTGAGTCTCAATCGAGGGACAAATTGATTTGGAAACGGTGCCGTGGAAGAAACGAAGGGCGTGTGGACTTGGGAGGGTGAGGAGAGACTGATCCAAGAAACTTAGTCAGTCCGGTCTCTTTTCAATCCCACCCAGGTTGTACTGGGACTGTCACACAGAATTTCCCAGTTGTGTAAATCACTTAAGCCGGCTCGGGACACATGGATGTATATGCTAGAGCTGACAGGGAGCGTAACACGATCCACCTCTGGAGGAGGGAGGAGGGTCCTTGGACGGAGGTGATGACAGCTCCTCGGTGTTGTATGGAGGCTATGTATAAGTAATGTGATAGCAGTTTGAAAGGAGAGTTTGTTGTAGCCATCTAATCTGTGAACTGTCTTGACAGGAAAAATACAATTTTGATAAACTATCTTGGAAAAATGTCTTCTTAGAAAATAGAACATACAATCAAGCAAGTGTAAACATGCTGAAAACTTCACATGGCCTTCACTACATATCACAGTTGTGCCTAGTGTTCCATGAATATTGATAACATGATGATCTATTTTTGTGGCATCCATGGAGATTTGCTTTGTTCTGTCCTGTAGGTGGTGCTCTTCTCTACCGATCTGTCTCTGTCCCTCTCAGCCCTCGTCTGTCTCTGTCTTTCCCTCCCTTCATCTTTACCACACAATATGCTCATTGTCCCTCCTCCTTCAGCTTGTCTCTCTCTCTCTACCAGGATCACTGTCTCTTCTCTGGTGACACCACTTTTTCTTTTTTTTTCTCTTTCTCTTTTTTTTTTCACTCTGTCTCTCTGCCAGCTCATTGTTTCCTTGCTCCCCCTCCATCTCTGTCTTTCTGTCTTTGCACACTGGAGATCTCTCTCTCCCTCTCGCTCGCTCACTTTCTCCTCCCTTTTCACTGTGATTCTCTCTTCCCCCATCTCTCTTTCTCTCTCTCTCTCTCTCTGTCTCTGCTGGCATGTTCTGCTGATTGCAATGTTTCGTTGGCCACCGTCTAGCGCTGCATACCAACATGGCCTGCTCTACAACAGGGGCCAGGGGAGAGAGAGAGAGAGAGAGAAAGAGAGAGAGGGCAGAGGAGGAAAGGCTACGGGGGTGGTGGGGCACACTCACCATTCCCAAGGCCCTCTGGGGGATTGGGGGAGCCAAGAAATCTTTCTTCCCTGGAACACCTAATCCTTGGGCCGGGGCCAAGGACCACAATCTCCATGCACAACTGACACCGGCCACCGGGGACATTTTAGGGTTTTAGGCGTGTCCTGTTCTCTCTCTCAGCTCAAACACAGCCAAAGTATGAGGGAAAGGAACAGAGAGCAGCAGGAGCACATCTAGCTGCATTGTTTTCACGCTATTCGGAGGTGTTCCGTGGCGAGACGACCAAGCTATCACGCTATAGTCTCCGCATTGCTTTCTCTAAATGTATCAGGGCGAAAGAATGCGGCGGTTGCTCAGGTCGTATTTTATTTTGCCAGAGCGCCATGGGTGGAGGGGTAAGATAAACATAACTTTTGTCATTTGGCTTGGTAATAACCACAGCCACCACATGGATTCCACATTCGCCTGTTGCCTGTTTTGCAAGCCCCTTGTGTTTTCCTTTGAGGCACCACAGTTCTCCGGAACAAGGGAGGGGAAAGGGAATCAACCTAGACACATCATTTAGAGAATATACACTGGATTTATATAGCAAAATACAGCTAGAAAGTTAGGCAGCAGCCAGTCAGATTGGTGGGAAAGCAGGTACCGCTGTCGCGTGGCTCCGCACTGCTGTAAATCCATCAGAGGAGGGCAGTTTATGTCCAACAGGTAAACTTTCAACAGCTGCAGCATCCTGTATGGCACTGGAGGTTTACACAGTGGGAATGCTAACACTTCCCCACTCAGTTTAAGTCATGTAAACCGAGGACATGGCCGATTACAACAAGCAAAAGCAGGAAGCGTCAGGTGCTTACCTCCGTCCTCGCCGGTCAACATGTCTTACCCTTCATGTGCAGAGTTACTAAAAGTGGCTATACTTACCCCTGTGTTTAGAATGAGAGGTTAGAGGAGGAAAGAGGTCAGATCATAAAGTGAAAGAGGAAAGACCGCCGGAAACAAAGCATAAATCTCAAATGTCTGGTGGGGTAAAAGTTCATAGATGCGTTGAAAATCAGGGAAACAGTCCAGCATTTCAGTACAGATATTTGGCAGAGAAATGGATGCTTGATGAAGAAAATCGAATATTCCGGAACTTAATCGGAATTATGTAACAAAGTAGAAGCAAAAGCCGCAAAGATAAAGGTTTAGAGGTATGGTTTTGTTCAAAAAAGGGTAAAACCTTTAGTGACAATTCTGTTTTGACTGCTGTTTGCTGGATGCTTTTACCCAAAGCACCTAGGGGGCTCAAATTGGAATTGGACCCCTAATCCTGGCAGTGTTAGTGCCACGCTCTATCCACTGAGTTGTACAGTACCCAGTAGATCGGAGTTAGTCTATTCTTTGTGTTCTGAAGGTGAGAGGAACGATGGATGTGGCATTCTCTTGCAAACAGGGACCGGAACAATGTCCAAGACTTGGTCAGAGCCCCGACTTGAAACCCTGCTCAGCCTTCCCCCCGAACCCCCCTAACAACCTGAATTTAATTGCGTGAGAGACAAGCGGAAACGTGACGATGTTCCGTGTCGGAGGGCAACAATTTAGAGGACGAATCAATGTACTAATCACTAATGTCTCCAGACCAAAGGCGCAACAACATGTGACCGCTTTTCTCTGATGCTGTCAGGAAAATACGCTGCGACCGGATTGATTTCACACAGCGAGCATTAGCCTTTATCAAAGGATCTGCTTTTTTATCATCAAGATACAGGGGAAGAGGCTATTGACATCTAAAATAGGTCGGTGGAAGGAAATACGTTCCATTACATGCTATGATGTGCTTGTTGAAATCTATGGGCTTCACTGTGTGACCGAAGGACACTAGGGCTATTGACTTGACTGTGCCATGCACGCGGCACACATCCTGCCAGGTCAGATGTCACAACTTTAACCCCGAGACATGGGTCATGGATGTTTTCTTAAAACTATGAGCTGTACGCTTTGAGTGAGAAGACATTGATAACAACTCTTTTGTATATCCTGGACCTGTTGATTGACAAAGGCCCGCTGTAGATTGAGGTTGCGTAACATACTGTAACTACCTTTGGTCCTGCATGGCGAGAAAGAATGCAGCATAAAAGAACCACTGATGCAGGATTTTTTGAGTATATCAATTATGGGTATATGTATATAGTTTCATGTTGGGTACGATTCGATAATAGAAAGTCGTCTCTCTTCCAGTATGTCCCACTGTAACTAAGAATAAAGTTACATTTTCACTAATGTAAACTTATGTGTTGTGTCTAATATATTTTGAGTCTGTAAATTTGTTGTGTATGGCTGCATTATTTCATTATTTCTATAACATCATGATCCTGAATTTTGACTTATGAGGACAATTTTAAAAATCATGATTAACTGTCACAAACTGACAATCCTCATAATAATACATAAGAAGCTTGATCAATTCCAAGTAATAATTTGTGACATTTTCATATGAATAATTTGCTACTGGTGATAGAGACCAATTCATATACCCCAACAGTGATTCAACCTATAGCCAGGTCATGAAAGTTACATTTGTTGTTCTAAACACCCGGCATCTGGTAGCTCTTTCCTGGGAAATATCCTCTGCCACACAGGAAGTGATGCGTTTTACATTTCTGGTTTGTTTGGAATAAACAGAAGAAGAAGAATTTAGCATGAGCAGCGATAGCCACCATGGCTGAACAGACAAAGAAAAGAGCGCCACCTACAGAAAGTCAAACTTCATCAACAGAAAATCCAAGGAAAAAGATGTCACAGTCCCGCCCACACTGTTTGATTGACAGGTGATCAGTAATGAGCGCTTAGCACCAAAGATGGAGAGAAAATAATAAAAAAAAACACCACAGCAAAGACCAATTAGCTCCAAGACAAAATTAGAGACAAAATTGAGACATTTTGGAGACAAAATTAAAAAATGAGGATTTCACAGGTTACCACTTTAAAGGTGCTATGTGCATCATTTATATATCATTGTCAAATGAATAGTGCTACCTTGGTATGGTTACTGTAAACAAATAAGACCATGGATTGGCAGCTTCTATCTCACACCAGTGGTATTGTTAGTGCTAGTGTTTCTCAAAATTAAGACCACATTTCCCATAAACCCTGCAGTTTCCTGCCCCCCCCCCCCCCCCCCCCCCCCCCCCCCCCCCCCCCTGCCGTCTTTGGGGGGTGCTCTTGGCTTCACAGGTGGTACTGTAGCCTACTCCAATTTCAGATTGCACCCGCCTCCTCCTTTAATGCACCAGGTAGCCATTCATTAACACCCTCAAAATGGGAGCATAAAAAAAAGTGGGAACGGAAATTATGAAGATTTATGGAGAACGCACGCCCCGCCGTTAGGAATGACGCAGACGTCCGTGTCAGCCTCGGTCACCACTCCCAGATTTTCCCACAGAATGTCACCTCTCCTTCCAGGGCGGATCCAGCGCGAGGCAGAGCCAACATGGCTGCCAGAGCTCGTTAGAGAGGAGAAAACACTTCTGCCTGCACAGGAGTGGTGGCAGCGCACCAACCATACTGCCCCAACCTGTGAATCACCAGCCTGAAACACACACACCCGCACACACAGACATGCACACACACACACACACACACTCACACACACACACACACACGCATGAGGGACGTCAGGTGGTGTTAGCTTTGAATCACTTGTTTAAAACACAAACACAGGCACACACTCTCTCTTTCTCTCCCTCTCACTCTCTGTCTCTCTCCCACTCACTCACACACACACACACACACACAGGAGAGACGTCAGGTGGTGTTAGCTCAGCTCCAGTCCCGCTGGGCCTGCTGGTGGGTAAGGTAATCTGCCACAGACCTGATTGCTCACTTCAGCTGCTAAGTGTTAACCAGACGCTTCCTATCCAGCGCCAGCTACTACCTCCGCCTCTGGCCCGGTGGGAGAGAAGCACTGTGGGCAGCACACAGCGCAGGGCGTGAAGCTGTTGGTGGAGAAAGAACGACATGTGCTGTAAAAGGTTGTGGGGAGAGATGAAGCCATTCAGGCCCGGGCTGTGTTATAAACACTTGGATTTCTACTTGTATCTACATATTGTATTGTACCTGGCCTGCAAAAACGTCTATCTTAACACTCATTTAGTCTCATATTCAGCCTTATTTTTCTTAAACCAAGAGAAAAATTCTGCCAATGAGGTGAGATAACGCTAATGCAGTTTCACTTGTTTCAGGGATTTTCTAGAAATGAGTGTCAGTATGTTGAAACAAGTCAGAATAAGGCAGATCACTGCACTACTATCAAGAAAATGACACTTGATTCTACAAAATTCTTGAAACAAGTTGATTTGCATTAGAAACAAGTGAAATTATCAAACACAGATTTTCCACTTATTTTAAGAAAATTACAATTTTAGGACTCAATAATAGACTAAATGACTTATTAAAATGGAGATTTTTTCCATGTTGGTATATTGTGCTTTAGTGACCTTTCAGATGATAGCATGGTTATGCAAGGACACTTGTAAATGTGTAAAGATTGTGTAAAATTGTCTCCATCTTAATCATAAATTAATCTAGGTCTCTTTTTCAGCACTTAATTTCACTTGACAGAAAATTATGCGCAATGGGAAAAAAACAACAAAAATGCAGAATATTTAGATAAGGGCCTTAAGACAAGAAAAGACGTTCAAGTGATGTGAATTTATATATTCAAATTGCTGTCAAAGCTTTTACATCACATGTGACCTTGTGGGTATGCCCATGGTTTCATTTGACATGTGTGTACATAAGGTGCGTTGCAACTAAGGGTCAAAAAGAAGTGGAGCAATGAAAGTAATTACTGTTAGTGTGAAGTATACAAAGTAGTTTGACTGTACAGTACTAGTTAACACTCTCACCTCCACAAAGGATCGTAAGACCAAAGCTAAATGAGTCTATAATCATAAATCAAAGCACAACACTGTACATGTGGAGCACATTTCATGCGTGCAATTCTCACTTTTGAATATATTAACATGTCTTTATATCACATCAAACAAGCTGTCAATTTCCTCCAATCAGATTTGTTTAAAACAGTGGAGCAGATCCAACTCCCATCCTGGACTGTGTTTGTCAGTTTGAGTGACACGGGGAGCATGCCTCCGTCAAATTCTATCACAAACCTCCGCTTCTGCATACTATGTATAAGCTTGGATGTGACACCTAACCATACAGGGATGGAGACCCTGTGCCTTGAAGGTGGAACATAATTACTAGCAAAAGTTCTGTTCGCTTTTGTGGTGGAAGTTTTCGAGAAAATGTTTCTTTAAGGAATCCACCCACGCTGGCTCTCCTAAAATCTGTCCTTCACTTGATGACTTGGAGCAATTAAGAATAACAAATTCAGGCCAAGTGTTTGGTTTATCAGAAGTAGCCCTTGGCACTACCTTAATCATTCCTAATAGAAAATAAAGTGTTTCAAGTACCTCATCTGTTTTTCATCACAAGACCAGGGGTTACCTTAGAGGGCCCAAATTGTACTCTGTAATTCTCGTTAATGAGCTTGATGCATTACAGAGATCACATTTGAGATAGGATCAAGTAACAATCTGTTAACAATTGATGCTACACTTTATACCATCTGCAATCAACCACTTTACATATTCAGCTCCTATTTCTTATTGTGTCCAGGCAATTATGCCCATTGATTTTATCTTCATGAATCATAATGGGCTATCAAGAAAGTCAAGTGCTCTTCACTGATTGCTTCACTGCCTGTTGTTAGACACTGAGAAACACAGACACATGAGTAATGGTTCCTTTAGGAGTCTTTCTTAAGGCAGGGTTGAAGTTTTGGTGGTTTTCTATAGGGCATTTCAGTTCAGTTTGCGACTCATCTTGCAAAACCCAAAGGTGAAAGTTAACAAAGTACACTTTGGCCACCTCTTCCCCTTTTGCCTGCTGCGAAACTGCAAGAGAGGGGAACTTTGGTGTGTCAGGTCAGGTCTTGTTGCGACACCGCCGGCAGTCCGAGCTACCTGCCAACATTGTCTCAGACCGCTGCGTGATGAAATCCGCTGAGTTTGCACTTTATATTCACAGGAGTAGACTTAGTCAGGCAACGTTCATGAAGTTGCCCAATTTTCTCAGCACAAGGGAGGCTGGTTTCACCGTCCCTTTTACCCATTTCTCCTTTTTTCCAAACGAGGTAAGAGGTGGAAGGAGGGTGAGGAGCTGTTGTGTTTCAATATGATTATAATGCGCTAAGCACTTTTTAAAAAAAAATGCGCAGTAGGAGAACTGGCTTTAAACAAAGGGGAGTGGTTCTAGCGCTAGCCTTGAGCAGGCCAGTAGATAGTATGATAGATGCTGCGGTGCTGTTAGACTTACCATGGACTACTTCATTGTGATGTGTTGGGAGGGAAATCTGGGGCACCAAGAGTAAAGCAAAGCTATGCAGTTTCATCCAAGAAATGTAAAAAACGATATGTGTAATCAAATTTTAAATGGAATCTAATATGCACATATTCAATTGAGCATAGTCCATCTTTTTGACACTCCCGTCTTTGACGCACACAGTGCTTCCCATGGAGTTGCCTTGGTAGGACTTCAAATACACACTTCAAATATATTTTCAAATTCTTTTTTTTTGAAGAGACGCTGGCTGTATGTTTTGAGTGACAGGTGAAAGCATGGCAGTGATCAGAGGGAAAAACAGGGGTGGTGTAAGGAAACGGGTTCATAGCTGCTGCCTATAGTTGTTACATAGTTGTAGAGTCATCTTAGGTGTGTGTATATGATGTGTGTATGTGTGTGTCTGTTTGAGTACAGTCGAGTCCCAGAGAAAAAATAAATTGGACGATAACACATGATCTACTACTGTCTTAAGGGAATCTCATTGAAAATGAGAAAATTAGAAAAAAAAACAGAGGGAGATAGATCCTATTGGAGCATTGCACACTGTAGCACTTTAAAAAAAGACATTCTGTTTGGTGTGGTGACTGTACAGTCTTAGCTTTTTTTTCAAAGATGAGACATTTGCAGCCATAAATGTAAGGGAAAGTCACAATATGATCACATGATTTGTTCCCTCAAACAGCAAGAAGAGGAAGAAGCTGTAGTTTTGTTGTCCTAGTTAAAAGAAGAGCTGAATTTTGACAGGAATTGAAAATGAATGCTACCCACTTTCTTGTCTTCTGTCTACCATTAACCCACCATTAGACTCAGCCTCACAATATTAAAGTTCACCGACACTTGCATGATGTCATCCCGGTTGCAGGGACAGCTATAGCTAGCCTACCCCTGCACATGAAAACGTATCCTATCCGACATGCCGAGCGAACTTCCAGAGATTGCCCTTGCACCTGCGGTACAGGATGTGGTTTATGGGGTTAGCGACCGGCCGGCGGTGGGAACTGTGGGTGGCTCTGGGTGTAGACTGACCCCACTCTACAAGCCCATTGGCCCTGCCATTTCCTCCATATGCTCCTAGTTAGGGCTGCTTATTCTGCTCCTGCTTCTGGTACCCGCTACCAGCTGTCTAAGAAACCCTGACTGGGACTGCCGTCTTTATGAGGAGCGGTGAGCTGGACTTCTACTAAATTAGGATCCAACCACGCAGCGTTGTTTGCGCTTTGACTCAAATTCTCAGGTGACCCCCTGCACTGCCCAGGGGCGGCGTCTGCACTAGTAAACCCAGGCAGATGAAGCTAGTCCCGCAGCATCTTGGGAGCGTCCCCCGTGTGCTCGACTGGCACGGGAGTCCTAATCGTAAAGATCTGATGTAAATCCGGCCTTTGATCACGGTGACAGTTGTTTACGGAGCGTGGTTCCTGTACGGTTACCAGCGTCAGAGTAGAGGTGGAGTGGGAGGGAAGCAGGGGAGAGGCCCCTCTAAGCCAAAATGAACTCACACTTGGCTTGTGTACATTCAAATATTCTGCCACCTCGTCTTCCACGTCAAGTAAAAGGCGAGAGAACAAAGCCAAATAACCTTCTCGCTTGCATGTTTATTGAAGAGTTGTACAATAGGATGTGACAAGAGTATGTTTCTGTCAGTGGCTGAAAAATGACTTACTGAAATGATTGTGCAACCTTTTGCATTATTGGATGATTTTAACAGCAGAAGTAGCATAGATACTGTAAGTATTAGACTATCCTCAACACAGTCACTTTTAAAGGGTACGTTTAGCGGTTTTGGAACTATATAGCCTATAATTTGTCTCTTACATACCTGTAGTACTGTAGTACACAGAGAATATTGGCTCCCGAGTCAGCTGTCAGTTGAAGCGGTGAGCTCCATTGTTAGCCTCTTCCTGCTAACAATGAGTCCAAATGGGGTTTGTCTAAATATCTCCAAAAATGTCAGTCTGTAAAAATAATATGGTGATCAACTGACATATTTCTATCTACAGACCAGAAAGCAGCAGCACCGCACCATTTCCACTCAGTGGATCGTCTTCTACCAAACTCTACTGTTTACAATCTGACCTGACCGTCCAAAACTAGATCACTCCTCCAGAAACGCACTTTCACACCACAGGAGTCTGTGCTGCGGCAGAGAAAAATAGTTCTGTGATTTCCTGATTAGTGAAAGTGTGCGTAATGGAGGAATTGTGTCATGTTTACTCTCAACTACAAATGGCTTTTTTGGAGATATTTTGACAAACCCCATTTGGACTCACTGTTAGCAGAAAGAGGCCTAGCAATGGAGCCATTTCAACCATTTCAATCGGGAGTCAATATTCTCTACTACAGGTATGTAAGAGACACATTATATATAGGTCCAAAATTGCTGAACTTATCCTTTAAAGTGAGATATTGCCTTAAAATAGGAAGGATTTTCCTCACTCTGATAATACAATCAATTGCTAAACTGTTCCAAATGTGACAACGCAGCCCAAACATTTGCACAAAAGTGAAGATGTCTTGCAAAATTCACTGAATGATTCCTAAATTTTGTCACTAAGTAGCCTTCCTCTATGTGCTGAGTTGAACAAGACGAACAAGATTAATTTGATTTATGGATGAGATTCGGCTCCCCAGCAAGGCATTTATTATGGCATTACTTTTTAATGTAATCGTTTAAGTCCGTGTTGGAGCAATGTCAACAAGAGGCAACTGAAATTGTTACCATGCACTCTAGTCAATGAGCTTTGGGTCAAGGGTTGCGGATTCAAAGGTGTGAGTCAAGTACATAACCTGCTATTCAGAAAGTGCAGCATTTATCTACAAGAACCCCCCCACACACACACACACTTTGTCCAATTATTACAACGTATGAGAACTTTATGGAGATGAAGAGCCCACCGTGGTAATGACCTTCTGGGAAGTATCAGCTTTGTTAGCATAAGCCCATGTCTGAGGCTTCACTTTGCCAAATGAGCGTATCACTTCCTCTGTAAGCCATTTGAATTAATGCACAGAGGTACTTTTAAGGGTTTTAGAGCGGCAGGATAGAGGCGGCCTAAGTGAGAAGGTAGTTAGTAAGAGTGAAAACACAAAAGGAGGGTCTGGGGGGGGGGTGGTTTGGGTGTCCCCTTATTTCCTATCTGCAGCTGTGAAAACATGGACTCAAGAAAGCTGCTCTGAGACTCTTTTGATCATTTCGTTTTTCTTTTTTTTTTAACAACAGGTCGTCGGCCCACCTGCGGAGCAGAGGTCTTTAGTCGCATACTCCATCTTGTTGAAGGGTTTCGGCGAACTTCTCTTCGCATGTACAGTAGACTGGGTAACCCTTTATAACAACTTCCTTATTCCTCTCATTATGGCGTAATTAGCCGGTGGTGTAATGTATGGCAAATTATGTGTTGTTTAACAGAAATGACAAGGGCTTTCTATCAGTTCAGCATTTTTTTTTTTTAATCTCAAAGTGAATGAACAAAACATTTCATACTCTCAAATTGGGTTGCATTTTTTAGATTTTATTACTACCTGATCATACTGTAATAATGGATATAGGAAGGTGTGATGTAACGTTACCCTACACTGAAATAACTTTAATGTGCCAGTGAGCGGTGAGTGCTGCTAAAAAGTAGAAGTACCACTAAACCATGCCCAGCATTGGACAGCATTGGTTCCAGGAATCCTGTGCTTACTTACTCTGTGGTTCTTTTGGAATAGACTGCGGCAGCACGCCAAGACATTCTTTGCACAATCTGTAAAGAAATTGCAGTGAATCTTGACTGTATCATAGATTATGTTGATGTCACTGTGTGGGTTTCTTTGAGATGCCTCCATATAAATGTTTTTTTTTAATTTTTTTTTTAGGTTTTGGATGTAGTCCATCAGCTCACTCGGTAAAATACCAAACGCACAGTCAAAAGCCTGAGCGCATACCGCAGAGGCTGCACTACATCCCCAGAACTCTCTATAGGCCAATCTCATAAGATACAGATACATAATGGTCGATAGTATGAATTGTATGAATTATGCATGTTTATTGTGCTAGTTTCGGTAGAGATCCTCCTTGGTTTCATCACACATCTTGATGAATTGAAACCAGGGGACGTTGTGTTGTTTGACATCTCATCCTCGTTTTGTTGGAGCATTTGATTTGTTGGGCTTTATAAGGGTAACCTTCTGCTATCCTACACATACCTCCCCCATAATGCCACCATGAAAATACTATGTCACCTCAGGCATAAACACACAGCAAAGCAAGCCCTCCATTTTGTCTCCAAACAAAGAGCTTGGTGTTACATTTTTGTCTGGCTGTTGCGAGATTACAATTGTGTTTTTAGTTCAAAGCCACATTGGGAGACTGACTTCTCATGAGCACATTTGTTATCCGGCAAATATAATCGGAGACATGGAACACAGTCAAAATTTGACACACTATGAATTCCACATCAGTGTTTAAATTGAAGAGGTATGCCGGCTAAAAGTTAGGTAAATGTTGTATCTTAACTAGCATGTACGAAAATTACAGCTGTTTTTCATTCAGTATCATGCTATGAGTAGCCTCACTTCTTGTAATTAAATATTGATGCAGCGCTGTCTGTATGCTTAAGTTTCGGCATCAATATTTCCCTCTTTAGATAGCTAATATACAGAGACTTGATGTAGCCCACTACTTTCACCTTTGAAGTATGACAGCGTGAATGTACTGTAGATAACTCTGATCTACGACTCAATGCTCTATCATTAGCGGATATCAAATGGTGAGAGTAACGGCATGTAAATGACCATGTGTCGAGTGCAATGTGCTTTTTATTCTTTCTGTATCTGATTATGATGGAGATTTAATCGTGTTAAATCTCATGCACTTGTTTTCGGGCTTTATGGCAAAACTGATTCAATCAGAGGCAAAGAAACATGTTGTTTTTGACAATGACTCTCAGAAATCAGGCAGTATGGCTTACATGCAACGATTAAATTAGTGATTACGTCAAATTAGATGATACCTCTGATGTTGATACAGCAGCTCAGTGTTCTGATGTTCATTTTTTCATCCTAATTCTGAGCTTGCTGTTTATGTTGTTAGACTCGCACAGCAAAACTAAAGGGCAAACTTGTTCCCACTGCAGCGCTCGCGTTCGTTCGCTCCCTCCTTCCCCCCCGTCTGCACCGCACAGGATGCAGCCTTCATGTTGTACAACAAGACATCAGCCGCCGCCTCGCCGCCTCGCCGCCTCGCCGCCTCGCCGCCTCGCCGCCTCGCCGCCTCGCCGTTTTCCCCCCACAGCGCATGCCGGATTATGTCACAATTCCTCGATTACGTTACATTTCTCACCTGAATCTTGACTGACTGTCGGAGCAGGTAGACTCCCGGCGGGTGTCCCCCCCCCCCCCCCTGCCTCCATCTGTTTATGCAGGTCATGGTTTACCTCCCCTAGCACCCCCCGCCCCCACCCCCCCACTTTATTCTCAGTACCTCTCTCTTTCGGATCAGTGAGCTGTAGTCCTCCCAGTAGACGGGCAGCACCTGGCACATGTCTGCACCCGGCTCAGGGCCAGCGGGGTATGGGTGGCGGTGAGGGAGGGGGTTGGGGGGTGATTGTGCTCCTATGGGTGGCGCTGCCAGCCTGTACCCCTCCTGCCAGGCAGGCATCCTGATCACATGTGACACCCCCCCCCCCCCCCCCCCCCCCCCACACACACACACACACACACACACACACACCCAACCCCCCCCCCCCCCCCCCCCAGAGGGCTACCTTGTTCTCTGTGCTCAATTACCTGGAGCAGCTAACATTTGCTCATCAGCAGGTTGACATAACAGCCCCTCCCTCTTGTATGTATCTGTATGTGTGTGTTTTGTCTCTGCGGGGACGTCGTTAGGCCCGTTTACTGGGGCACGTTTCTTAGTAATATTTTGCTGTGCCCTAGTACAGTGATTCTCTTTCATATCAAGGACCCCGAATTTACTCCACATTAGAGCCACAGACACGTATTTGACGAGATTTTGTCTCTCAGACCCAAATCTGAGAATATTTTTATTGTTAGATAGGATTTTGTCAAGAATTCCACGACTATCTGTATTTTAGGTAGAGAGATAACAGTGGAAATATGATCAAACAGTCATTCTTCTACATTCTCTAATTGTGTAAACGTCTTGTAAATAAAATAATGGTGAAGTTTAACAATGGACCCCCCTGGAACCCCCTCAAGGACCCCTGGTAGTCCCCGGACCCCACGTTGAGAACCACTGCCCTAGTAAAATGATCATGGAAAATGCTTTAGCATTTTGTCCAACAACATCATCAACATCTCAACTTATATAACAATACGGCTTAGGTTTGGCCTTCGGTGACCACTACTGCTGTCAAAAAACAAAAAAAACAGTAAACACGTCATCTTCCATGAATGATACAGGTGTCATTTGTCAGTGTAATTTGTAAGGATAGCTGGATTTGTGTCGCAAGTTTTGCGCAAATTGGACAATTTGAAATGTTGGCCTTTAATTATAGCACCCTCATCAGGCCAATCAGTGTAGTTTTGTAAAAGCAAGAACACGAATGCATCATACCTCCAAATTTTGTCAAAATATATAGACTTTATATCACCTTTGAGTTGAACATTTGGACCTTTAATTACTGTTGTTCAATTCTGGTACACATGCATGTTTTGTGTCGGCTATGTTTAGACCCCAGGGTCATTTCACATATTGTGATGTTATTGTTTTTGTGAAGAATAATCTTCGGCTGTAGTATATAGAGGCCTAGCAGCATACATCATAGCAGCTGACCACCAACCAAAACCTTCAAATCCAGTCTAAGAAGTTATGGAAATGGCTTTGAATTTAGAAATGGAAATATACAGGGTTAACATTAACATGGTACACGTAACATTATGCAATATGCTATACTGTAGCAATAAAAGAAAAAAGCTGCTTTCTCACCAATGGAACTGAAAAACAGCCTATTTCAGCTTTCTGACAGTCACTGACTAAAGAGATTGCAATCTTCAGTTTAGTGAGGTGATGGAGTTATTCTTTTTGCTAGTTTTATTTTTTTTGTTTGTTTGTGTTTTGCTTTTTTGTTGTGGCCTGATTTGTGTATAGCATCCATGTTGGTAAGCTTACTTTAGCATTCTTCATTGTGCATGGAAATCTCTCTCTCTCTCTCTCTCTCTCTCTCTCTCTTTCTCAGTGTCTCTCTCTCTCTTTCTCAGTGTCTCTCTCTCTGTCTCTCTCCCTCTCTGTTGTGTATTATCTCTCTGTGCTTCTCAATTGTTGTCTCTCCGTCTCTCTCTCCATCTCTCTCTCTGTTTTTAGTTTATCATCTTCACTGTCAGGCCTTTGATTACTGAAAACAATATTACTCAAAATATACAGTAGGTAACATATTTGATGGATACTTAGACAAACGGAGAACTAATTGAGATTGTTTTCAGTGGCTCATATTGAAGCAAAAAAAATAACAATATAAAAAAAATACACATTACAATTAACAATCTCAGCATGACATCTCTGTGGTATGAAATATTTACAGTGCTTTATGGAAGCAGCGTATGCAGATAAATGCTAGGACAAAGAAAAACAAGAGGCCAGCTCCCTTTGTGGTTTACTCAACAATTTTTCAGCCTAAAATTCCCATACCATTCCCATGCCATACTGTACTATACCACACAGTGCCATCCCATGACATTTGAAACCACTTCAAATTCCAGCTATACCAATTCCCGGCAAACATTTAGGCTAAAACGGATCTCTTGGGCATTTTGAACTGAACCTGAATGATATAGCTAAACAACCAGAATAATGCCGGCGGCAATGAATGTCTCAGTGAACATGCACATGTGTGGTCTGATAGTCTTACACATGAAGAAACATGAAGGGAGTAGAGGGCCGGCTTACCAGGGCAGCCTGCCCCATGAGTACACTCTGCATGGACTCCTCCAGCTGTGCCTAACAACAGTGTGTGTGTGTGTGTGTGTGTGTGTGTCAGTATCTGTGTATCAGTAAGTGCCTGTGCAAGCATGCAAACACACGTGCATGGGGGCTGCTGCGTCTGTATCAGTGTGTGTGTGTGTGTGTGTGTGTGTGTGGCCAAAGGATGTTTGTGCCCTCAGATATCCTCTCTTTCTCTGACCATGTAATGTGAAATGCCCTTATGAGAGAAGTGAGAATGAAATCAAGTCAACAACTGCAAATCTGCGGTCAGAAACATGAAGAGTGAGCTTCCAGCTAAATATGTGAAAATGTGAACTCTGGAATAAAATCAATATCTAGCCCCTCGATTATAGGTTTGATGCAAAATTGCTTAGCTTGGCTGGGGACTTGCATATAATACGTATAGGTGTCTGAGCCCTTGAGTGCTTGAAGATTCCTGCCTTTTCACCAGGCTTATACAGCACTTCGAGTAGCAAAAGCTGCAGTAAGTGTGCTGAGAAGCTGGAAACAAAGATATCTCAGATGGTATTGAGTCGATCTCAGATAAGCTCTTCATCTTGATTATGGATTGGAATAAATCTGCGGCATGCGACAAAGAGATACGCGCAAGTGTCGCCATGCCAGCCTATCTTCTTCTTCGTGAATTTGCAAATGCTTAGACACCTGCCAGTCTGACCAGTCATACCAGGACAGATGGGCAGATGGGCGGGCATGCCTGGGCATGTCTGGTGCCATCTGCGCTGGGCAGGTGCCTATAGCCACTGACTGTCCCTCATGGCCGGGCGGGGGAGCGCGCCAAGCCCCTACCTGACTGAAGACAAGCGTCCTCAGTCCGCCCCCCCTCCAACCTCCCGCTCCTCTTAGAGCACCCTTACCCAGCCCTCCACGGTCGATGGGGAACCATCGGAGCAGGGAGGTGCCTGGCCATCACAAACATGGCATTGTGGGAAAGGAGAGAGACAGCTACTGTTCGGCGGCCGCTGGTCACAGCTGCGCAGAGCAGGACCAGAGACAAGTGACGACGTATATCAATGCGGACGCTGTAAGGACGTGGTCAGGGCGACAGGCTTGAAGAAGCTCACTGTTTAAGGTTGTACCACTCTTAATAAGTAACCCATAAATCAAATGGGTCGCCTTCATTGGTTTCGCCCATGAGAGAGAAGAGGACATAAATGAAATGCACTGCTGAAGTGAAGCTCTGTCTCTGGTTGTTGTGAATAAAGCTCTGTAAATTATATTTTTATGAATGAACATGAATGGACATCTCTTAACTAGGGAAGAGTTTCTGTTCAAAGAGCCATTTTATCACAAATATAGTGCATTCATTTTAGGAATGAAGTTAATCTTCTTGGACAAACAGTATTCAACATGGACTGAGCTAAATATAACATGAAAAAACAAACTAAAAACTAAAGACAAACTTCCAGTAAAACAAGAACTGCCCCTAGTGGCCCCTCACAGTTAGGGCCTTGGAGACCATTGACGTAGATGAACATTTGCCTCCAGTGGGCGACCCAAGGCAAGGCTTAAGTCCAAAGCCATTAGTTGCTGCTGGATATTCTCTTGTCTACGCAGCATGCAGCAGTCCCTCTCCTATGGAGCATTAAATGACCCTTCCATGTTTCTTCTTCATAGTCTCGGTGCTTGCCCCACAGTCTGTGAACTGCTTGCCCTCTTTGTCAACAAGGCAAAACTTTTAGAACTTTATGAAAAAGTACGTTTGAATGGAGCCATGTTTCTTTTGCTGGTGATGTTCAGACACTCTTTTCCAACTAAACAATGCTAGAACAGTAAATTGAGGTCAATGCTGATCAATGGTTTGATTGCCGGGACCTGTGAAAGGACTCTTGTAGGAGTTCCGAAGGGTGATGAAGCTGATTCACTGCACCTGATCTGATTGGAACAGACTCCTGGCTTTACTCAACGTGATCATTCAGAGCAGCATGAGGACACCTCCATTGTGTGCATTGTGTGAACCAGTGCATTATCGCTCCAGCCCCAACAGTCAAGCATCATCACAGGAAACTGGATTGTCCCCAAGGCTCTCCTGTTGCTTAAACAGCCTCCTCGTTGTCATTTACTCTTACACTTGATGAGGGAAAAAAAAAAGATGTCTAAAGGAGACAAACAAATGTGTTTTTCAACGGCAAACAGATAATGATTTGATCCCCTCCTCGCCCCCCGAGGAGGCGATTTGGATGTGAAAGGAGAAACGGGGACAGAGGAGAACCACAGGCAGTTATGAATGTGCGTTTGATTTCATAAAGCGAAAGGGGGATCTGGCGCACAGTGGGCCGCTTGTTGAGTGTTCGCCCAGATGTGCGCCCGTTCAGATAGAGCTGATCAATGCCGCCCTGTTCGCTGGGTGGGCCTGCCTTGTTCTGGGAGACACTGAGGGGCCCTGATCCCTACCTCACCCCAGGGGATGGCACGATGCCCCAAGAGCCCAGACAGGCAGGCCCCTGCAGTGCACAGAGCTAAAACAGGAAAGATAGCACCGCCACAACAGATTAGAACACGCTACAGTCTTCGCTCGCAGTGGAAATGTAGAAGGTTACAGAGTTAAGACCAGGCTGTGGTGGTGATGTTTTGTCTGGCTGGATTGTCAACCACTGGCACACACATTTTTTTATTGTGGAAAGTACAACTTGGTGGTGTCGTACTGTAGAATCAAAAGACGATAGGATGTTCCTCAGATGAGCCAAGCTGACTAAACATGTTAGAACTTTCAGCACAAAGACTACATTCCCAAATATATTGATGCAATGTGATCTCATACAATGTTCATATTATATCTTACGAAAACCTATGCACCCCTGTTTCATACTGTATCTATGCATGGCCAGCCACATAACCTGCACTAAAACAACTTAAGCTAAGGTTCGGGTTAAGGTTATGGTTAAGGTTAGGCAACTAAAACAACTTAAGGTTAGGTTCACACAACTACAACTTTAGGCAACTAAAACAATCAGGTTAAGTTTAGGGTAAAGTTTTGGTCATGGTTAAATAAGAAAAACTTCACTCCTGCTCACTTGATTTGTAGATTATCATACGGAATTCATCCTACAAGTATGAATTTGATATAAGAACACTCTGACACTGTCCTTTATCATCCAATGTACTGTACTCTCAACAATCCAATACTGTTTAACTCATTATTTCATGGGAAATGGAACCTCTAAATACGAAAATTGTATTTTCCACCACAGGTTCCATGCACAGCAGACAAAGATTTTACAGGAAAGTGGCCTATTTGGTGTGTGTGATACCTGGAGCTGTAAAGTCACAAGGAAACTGCATTTGGTTGGTGTCTTGCTTCCAGGTGAAAGAGGATGTTGGGGAGGGAATGTTCAAAAGTGTTCAAAAGTTCCAAAATGCTTTGAACATTATCTTGAGCTGTCACAAATTCTACTGTCACTCTGAAGTGAATGTGAAGTTTTCCAGGAAGTAAAAGCAATGGGATTTTGATATAAAAACAAGAGAAAATACTACAAATTTAACATTTTTTGGCATTTATTATTAAAAAGGTGTACATTATGATGGAGGAATCCGCTATGAATGACCCTGGTAAATTGGTCACAAAGGCCTAAAGGACAGATTAGGTCCTATTGAATTTATTAAAGGATTATACAACTTTATTCCTTATAACCGTGCTGATAAATGGAATATGTTGTGACTCTTGTGGTAACCAGGAAGCTAGTTAATGATCTTCCTTGCTTTCTCCTGTTTTTTATTGTCCATTTCAGAAAGTACACACAAGCAGCATCGCTGTCGTACCCATAATCACAGTAAAAACCATGTTCTCTGTTATTATTGCAATACCATTACTGGCACAGTCTATTCTGTAGGCGCTCGCTGTGGTTCTTGTCCTTTGAAGTCGCTCGCTTTCTATTCCTTTTTTTTTCTACCTTTGGGACAGTTCACATGCGTATCTAGCAGCATCGCTGTCCCACCCATAATCACAGTAAAGACCTCGTTCCCTGTTATTATTGCCCATACCATTACTGTGTAATTTCTGACACACGGTATGGCCTTGTGACTGTGTGTCTATTCTGTAGGTACTCGCTGCAGTTCTGTGCTTGCTGGGGGAATTTCCATTTAGTGTCACATGCTAGTAAATAGCACAGGCCATACATCACTTTTATAGAGTAGGTCAGAGCATGAAATGCGGTGTGTTTGCGAGTGGGTGGGCTTTGTTGTCTACCCTTCCCGCTATCTCTCCGAATCTCTCCGATTTGGATTAAACCGTCCCCCCTCCGCCACCTCGGCTTCTCTCTCTCCCTCCCTCTCTCTCTCTCTCTCTCTCTCTCTCTCTCTCTCTTGTTCAAGATCAGCGTAGCATCAGTGCCTTGATAATCTTCGGCGGTAGATGCCTAATGCAGAGACACCTGTCACAGAAGCGGGAGCGCATCCCGTAATGTCTCTGTAAGCAGATTAGGTTCCCCTAATGCCAGGTATTTGAGGAATATTCATGTAGCTAAGTGCTTATGTAATGTCTCAAAGCCTCCCTGCCTTTTTTGTTTTTCCACATCCCCTCCTCCTCGTCTGACAGAGCCCCGAGGCCTCGTCAGCGACATCAAAGCCTCTCCGTCCCAGGAAAAGACAGTGGAAACATCACATGCCTTCAGTCTTTAGACATACTGTACGCACACACACACACACACACATGCAAATCTCTTCATCAAGCCCAAACCTGATAATGTGTTGTTGATATTTGTCTCATTCTGTTAAGACGTCCTTATATCCACAGAGATAAGCTGCGGTATTGGTGGTGCTGCACTCTACATAAACACAAAGTCTAATTTACATCAGTAAGCTAAAACACACTGAGAATATCCAATAGGATTCAGACAGAAGTCGCGCTTCATGACCCACTAGTCCGTACCCGGGGATGCGCGCGCCACAACTCCGCGCAGACTTGCCAAAAATACGCATAAACAGCGTAAATTTGGGAAAATGGAAAAATCAGCTCCGTCAGTCCCTGCCTATGCCAGTGCTCAATGCCCATGTGCAATTCAGATTGATTGGCCAACCCGTTGAGGAGCAAAATGGATGCAGACAGACAGAGTTTTCCTCATTTTATAGTAGGATGCTGCTACCTTTTTACCAAAAAGTGCATATTTTTTGTTTTCGATACTCAATTAAAGGACAGATTAATGCACTAAAAATGCATAAAAAGCACCTAATTTCCCTAGAAATCATTCCGCAAATTTTGGTTGATATTCATCACACGCTGAGTTCTGTTTGGATTTTTGCATAATTCTGTTGACAGGTAGAGACGCAGGAAATAGTGAGCGAACCACAGGGGGAAGGGCCCCGCTCTCCGCATGTTGTCTTCACCATTTCAACAAACAGGAGGAAGGAGAGATCAAGGAAACACACAATTATGTCTAACAACTGGAACAGATTTTATCAAATTACCCTAATTAGAGCATTACGGTGAGCGACCGCTCGCTCATTTGCATCCAGCCTGTGTCTCTCTGGTTGGCTGCACCGTTTAATTAGAGGAAAAGATTAGCATCGTTCAGGAGGCTGCTCCACCTTGCCGTACACATCTGAGTCAGGTTAGCAACAACGCAGACAGATGTTTATGCAACAACTGTTGAATCGCCGCAGCGGGATGAACGCGCAGCCAGAAGTTGGGGGGATTGTGGGAGTCGAAAACGTCGCCCCCGACTTTAAAATTAATGAGTTGTAAGTTGCGAGGGCTCAGGCCAAAAGGACTCATGATATACATTACACTGCAGAGTGCTATCTTGCATCAGTAGCTGGGCTCACATGGAGCCTAAGATTCCGTTAATAATCAGAATTATAGCAAAATCAGAATAGAAATGTCTCCTCAAGTGGAACAGACTAACCATTCTGAATGAAATTGCTTACTATTTTGCTTACTTTTTTTTTTTTTTTCGGAATATCTGCATTCTATCAGGCACCTTTTATTCTTATTTTATTTGTGTGAAGCTTTGTAACCATGTTTAAATAAGTGCTATATAAATAAATAAATGACATGAAATTAAGGTTTGTTCAGTAAGAAAGGGGCAGTTGGTTACTTACACCTTGGTTCAATAGGAGAATATTAGCATACAGCAGCAAATAGCCATGTGAATACTTAAACTGACACCTTTCATCGGTTGGAATACATAATTAAGATACTTAATACATTCATTTGATACTTAATACATTCACTTAGAGGAAGTGACGTCAGCGAGTTTCTGGGAGAATCTAAAAACACAAATCTAAAAACTGTCTTGTTGGAAACTTTAAAAGATTGAAGAAAAATGCTGTGTAAACCCGTTGATGGTCAAAAGACTTGAAACAATACGGTTACATACATATATTTTTTTTGCAGTTGAATAATCATGCAGGATGATGGCAGGAGGAGTATTTTCTGCTGAGACGACTGCTTAATTCAAAATAAAAGCACAAAGGCAGCCCACAATGTAGGTTCATCTTCAATGCTAGAATGCAGGATTATGTGTTTTTTCCTGATTACATGCTTCGGTGCAGGTAAACTTATTCGATCTCACGTAAACAGTCCAACATTCAGAAAGATCAAATACGCTGCATGCAGTCACAGCTAGTGTTGTACTGCAGATTTGAAAACAATGAGCACAAAAGCTCCTTCACAGCACATGTGCATTATCATTAGGCTACGTGGAGGACAGAAGTAACTTTGTGTAGAATATGTGGAATGTGAAGCATCCTCTGCTTTTTTTCCTCCGGCCCTGTTCTCTATTGTATCATTAGATGAGGTCATGATAATTCAAGCCAAAACGAGGCATTCTGGGTAACTTCATGTTTTCTGTCCGGCCATTTCCAGCTTTTGTAGCACACTCCATATCCAGATAAATATAATTACTGGAGCTCCCACGTCTCTCTCTCTCTCTCTCTCACACACGCACACACAATCTCAAAGTCACTTATGGTATGCATGCATGCACGCGCACACACACTGTATACGCATGCACACCTCTAACAATGCATGTTATGGTTCGGTGAAGCCGACTTGTGGGATCTCTGTTGTGTTCAGTAGTTTTGAAACGCTGCCATATCTGTGTGGCTCTTGTCTCTGGTTACGTGAGAGTTGCAACGTTCCCCCCTCGCTGTGCCAAATCCCCCCTCACCTCACACATCTCACTGCGTTTACCGTCCGATCCGCAACGCGCCACACACACCGGCAGATGCCAAAATCCCCGGAGCGTTCACCGAGTTAAAAAATGAGAGTAAAAGTGGAGAGAAAGTGCTTCTTATCGCAAGGGTTGCTCCATATCAGGATAGCAAAATCTTATTTCGTCAGATTCATTTTTATGCAATTTCTGCTTGATCAGGCATTAGAGTGTAGAGTGGAAGAAGAGGTAGGACAGAGGGGGGGATGACATGAAGCAGCTGGTGTATAACTGAGCCACTTTTTTTTTTCTTTATTAGAAACTGGCTATGTCACTTAAATAAAGGCATTTTAATTTCTACCAAGGTTGAAGAAGAGTGAGTTTTTTTCATCTCTACACCCTGACCTATATCCACCATAATCTCTGTCATTGCAATCAGAAGCATATAATATTTGAAATTATTCGTGGATAAACTATCCCCTCCAATCTGTGACATTTTCATACAAATAATTATCTGTTTTGCTATTCTCTATGGCCAATTGATATAGCACATGTAGTGATCCAACCTATATCCAGTTCATGAAAGCTTTTCCATTTGCTGTTCTAAACACCCGGTGCCTAGGAAAATCCTCTGCTGCACAGGGAGTGATGCATTTTACGTTTCCGGTTTGTTTGGAATAAACAGAAGTAGAAGAACTGGGTAGTTAGCATGAGCAGCGATAGCCACCATGACTGAACAGACAAAGAAAAGAGAAACTCAAACTGCATCAACAGGAAATCAATGAAAAATAGTTAGGCTGGGTATCGAGATCCAGCTCCAATTTAGTCCCGGTTCCAAATTGCCTAATTCACCAGAATCTAGCTAGATGCAACACCCTTTTGGCGAGATGATGTCGGATATGGGTCACTTTTCAAACATGAGTGAGAACAGTTAAGATAAAAAAAAATTGAATCTGAGCAAAAAATCTGAATTGAGCGTTAAGTGTAATGTGAACATAGCCAAAGATGCATACTATGAATTTAAGGAAAAAAAGGTGGGTAAACTATTCTGCAAATACAACGGTGCATAAAGTGAGTTTTGGTGGGTCAGTCACTTTTAGCAACTCCCCCAAACCCCTTTACTTCCAGCAAATTGAGATGAACAGAATCAGTTACCTTCAAAGTTTAGAAGCTCATTCTTTGTCCTTAACAGTGAAAGTGTGTGTGTGTTTGTGTGTGCGTCTCCCTGGGTGTCGGCCCCGTGCCTTTCCACATGACAGGGGTCAGGCAAAGTTTTGACAGGCAGAGTTACAGGCCGCTGACAGGCACACAGTGGGACCAATGGCAGGGGACAAAAAAAAACAGTCTGTCCAAATCAGTCATCTCACCCGGAGAAATCAGAGTGGCAGTTAGACTCCAGAGTCCGGCTCCATCACCGAACCGCCTCCCATCACAATGTCTTCATTCTGCAATAGAACATTTGACCTTTCACCTTTTGTGATGAGGATAAAAATATCTATGTAGAGCAGCAAGGGCTCTGAGAGATTGTGGGTTAGAGAGAGGGGCACAGTTAGAGAAAGAGAGTGTGTGTGTGTGTGTGTGTGTGTGTGTGTGTGAATGCATAGATGGAAGTGACAAATTTGTACAGTACTTTTACTTAAAGGAAAATTCCACCCATAGATCCTCTTACACTGTTATATTCCATCAATCTGTGATGTTCAATACATTCCAGGAGCGATTCTATGATGAAGTGTTGTAATTTACTTTTCTTCATTTACTTCTACTTCAGTACCTGATTTCCTACATTTCCCAGAATGCCTTTCAACAACCCTCAGAGAATGTGTCTGAACTTCAGCTGTTTGGTTACACATATAAGTGGAGAGAGCAATAGCGATAGCAATAGCGAAAACACAGTAAGAGCAAGAGAGCTTGTTTTTCCAGTTGAGATAAAGTCAGACTCACTCAAAAAACAACTCAAAGCCACTCTTGTAGCCACATTGCATTCTGGTCTATTTTCTATGTCTGTGGTCTGACACCAAAACCTGATGTTTACCGTTGATGTTTTAGATCGCTGAAACATTTCCTGCTATCAAACTCTATTGTAGCTGCTGGAAATATCTTGATGTGACGTCACATCCACATTTGGTCAGCTATCCATGGGAATAAGAAAAATATCCCAAACAACAAAAGGGAAATGCAAGGTACACCCCTAACAGCTGTGGTTTTTTTTTTAAGTATGTTTGGACTTAAATATTGTATTTATACAATACTGCGAAGTTTTA
Organism: Centroberyx gerrardi; assembly: GCF_048128805.1. Taxonomy (NCBI): domain Eukaryota; kingdom Metazoa; phylum Chordata; class Actinopteri; order Beryciformes; family Berycidae; genus Centroberyx; species Centroberyx gerrardi. Next base: position 30,617,556 of record NC_136006.1, on the reverse strand, counting down.
ATCTGAGTACATTTTAAAAAAGCTACTTTTTACTTTTACTTAAGGTTTTTATACCAGTAAGTTTTGTTCTATTTCAGTAACATTTCAGCAAAGCAACAGTACTTCTACTTGATATTGCAGTACTCAGTGTGTGTGTGCATGCACACTATATGTCATATGCTTGAATGTATCTGTGTGTGTGTTTGAGAGAGAGAGAGATGGGGGGGAGAGGGAGTACACGTGTTTTCCCAGGGGCCTTGATAAAGCGAGACATTCTGAAGAGTTCATGCAGCTGGCAACAGGAAACAACAGGAGAAGAAGAAAAAAGGGAAAAAAAAAACCTCTGGTCTGATGACCCCAAAAGGAGGCAGAGACGGTGTCCTTTTTAAAAAAAAAAAATCTTTACAAGGTAATTATCACTAATGACAGAGGGGGTGGGCGGGGTGAGCGGCCAACATAACTCACCGGTCACAGGAGAAAGTGACGGGGAACAGAGCCAATCCAGGCTCGGCGACAGCTTGCCTGTTATGTAAACCGCAACAGCCTACTTTCCAGCGATACGCTGATAAAGAAAAGGAGTGAGCCATTAGGTTTGTGTCACGTCTCTGCTCTTTGTCCGATTTCCCCAGAACGGGTTTGAGCAACACTGTACAGACACATTAAAGGAATACAGTGAGTTTTTGGGAGATTGTCCCGTTGGTCAACTTCCCAGTTAAGTGATGAGAAAATACACCAAAATCTACTCACTCAGCATGCTAAAGTGTTAGCATGGAGCCTACTATCGCTCAACATAGTGTATGCTAAAGTGTTAGCACGGAGCCTACTATCGCTCAACATAGTGTATGCTAAAGTGTTAGCACGGAGCTACTATCACTCAACATAGTGTATGCTAAAGTGTTAGCACGGAGCCTACTATCACTCAACATAGTGTATGTAAAAGTGTTAGCATGGAGCCTATCGTTCAACATAGTATATGCTAAAGTGTTAGCATGGAGCCTATCGCTCAACATAGTGTATGCTAAGGTGTTAGCATGGAGCCTACTATCGCTCAACATAGTGCAGCCAATGATCTACCAGGGACCCATGGATGATTTTGGTGGCTACGTTCTCATCACTTAATCTCCCAAAACCTTGATGTATTCCTTTAAGTGCTGCTCAGCCATTTGGAGTGGGAGCAGGCATGAGATAACTTACCGTAATTTAGAATGAAAAACCGTTGAGGGGGGAGACATTTTCTTTGAGATAATGGCCCTGTAAATGCAGCACATTACTCCACATAAACATTAGTCAGATTCCTGTCCAACACCGGATGCTGTGCTCGGTTTTTGCGGTGGAGGAGGTTGTGGCCCACATTTAGGGGGAGAAAAATCTGTTTATCTTTTCCTGCGAGAGAAGACAGTTGTGAGGATGGCCACCGTTCCTCCCGGCCTGTCAGTCACAATTAGCTGGGCTGTTTTATTCTCTCGCAAACTCATTTTTCCCCACGGGACTGCGCAACAACCATCCAAACAAAGCTATGGAATCGGACGAGTTCGATCTCAAGCATGATTTTAGTGACGGTGTGCACAAAAAACACACAAGTCCATTTGAAAAGATTGATTGTGACGAGAGATCAATGCCTAACTGACATTACCTGACAGCTCAAAGCCGGCGTTCTAGTCATTCAAACCAAGCGCTTTGAAAATGGGAGACAAAAGAATTAGTGGGAAGTGGAGGTTCTCTTTGTATTAAACGGCGGGGTCAAACAGTCAGACTGTAATTGCTGCAAAGTGGCAGCCTGTCTACCATTAGCCACTTGAACCCTAGAGCCTGTCTGGAGGAGTCCACCAGGGTAAGGGTGTCTGCGTATGTCTGTGTGTGTGTGTGTGTGTGTGTGTGTGTGTGTGTGTGTGTGTGTGTGTGTACATTGCTTCTGTGTTACTTTAATATTACAGATAGCATGGTTTAATATAGTAATGTGACAAAATATCTACTAAACATATCCAGTATATGCCCCGTTTTTTTTTCTTTTCTTTTTTTTTTAATATTTGTGAAATATACAAAACAAACAGATCAATAAACATATAAAAAAATACAAAACATATTATGCAAACATAAAGCACAATGATGTTCATTCACATCATTGACAAGACTTAATTAGCTATGCTATAAAACCTGCGTATAGGGCCAAAGATTAGGTATTTGTATTCTAATCGATTTCTCTTTTTCACTAACACATATCATTTTAATTCAAAAAATACTTCCATTTCATGAAATAATATATAAATATTAGTACAACTATTGCCAACCTGATCAAAAACCACTAACCCGATGTGAAGTGAATCAACCAAGGCACAATTGTATTTTCCACACATTTTCACACATAATTTGCACTGGTTAAATATGAGAACCATATTATGGACAAGTTAACTGTTTTACATTGTTGTTAATAATCTATCTCTCTTACTGATCTCTTCATCTTCTCTTGTAAGAGTGTGTGTTCAAATAGAGATCATTTATCAGTACAATCACTCACGAAAGACATAAAATCAGAGGATGGTAGAAGTGGCATGAAGAAAGAGGATTTCTGTATCTCTCCATAACTCTCTTATTATTCTCTCTATAACATAAATATCCCACAGAGCACATATCCTCTCCTAAAAAAGGTTCTTCAGGAAGAAAGGGTTTATTATAATCCAACCCAAACTCATAAAGTAGCCCTCTTTTTGGAACCATTTTTTGTAAGAGTGTTTGTCCATTCTTCTACAATAAACCTGTATTTGATGATGTAACGTGTGCACCAATCGCATCAAACATTCCCACCAAAAGACTTTAAATCTGGAGACTCCGAGGATAATTTGGATGGAAAACTAATGTGGATATCACTAACACTCTTTACAAATCCAATAAATATGTCAGAGGTGGGCGGTTCTCTCCGGCCTTACAGATGTTTGCCTAGGAACGGGATCGTTTTTTTATCTCGGGAACTGTATCGCGGGGGCATTAATCAGACGGCGCGGGGTTGTGACACAGGTAAGGTTTCCGTCTCACATGAGAAAGCGCAGGACTTCACAGGAGGGGCCCTTCGCCGGAGTACGTTGGGAACGCTTATCGGCGCTATCAGAGAGACAGGAAAAGGAGTTTACTAGGCCTACATGTCCTGTAATCGGGCCAAGCAAAGCAAAGGCTCATCCAACCGAGATGCCACGCTTTCATTTTCACTCACTCTTTTTGCATGCGGTTGTCCCCCGCCGCCCCCCATTCCTCCACCCCCCTGCCGTATTTTTTAACAGAGATTTACAGCCACGAGTAAATATGACTTTAAAATTTTGCTGTGAGTGTGTGCCATTTACAGGATAATGTACAGGGGAATCACAAATATTAATGCATCGTGTTAACGGAGGTCAATGAGTGGCTTTACATTGACACGGATGGGAGGAGGAGGAGGGGGGGGGGGGGGGGGGGGTCATAAATCCAAAAGGCACAAAAAAAGCCTATTAGACAAGTGAACCATTTGTATCTATCATATTGCAAATACAAACAATGTAAACACCCAAACACATCTGTTAGGGCTTATCTGGTTATACTGCACTTTAATATGGACTCCTAATGCTTCACCCTCTTGTTGCTGGACTTCAATTCCTAGGTTATTCAACACATCTATTTATACCTATATGCTATAAAGTGCATCCCACTCAGAGAGGATTTTATGCACAGGCCGGTTTAAGCTTCTGTGTAGCGCAGAGTTACGTGAGCTCACCTCTCCAGGCGGGAATGTGTGTTTGATATTGCCATAGATAGGCCGAGTGGACAAATGAGCCCAGGACAGCGTCAGGAGGATAAAGAGAGCTCAGATGAGCCAGGGGAGAATTAGGATTTATCCCTATCCACACATCTACATTATAAAACCCCAGAATGATCCATTTCTGCCTAAAGCGGCCCATGCGCTGCTCCCACATAAACGTCCCGCTATTGGCATTAAAAGCAGCCTCGCTTTAATTCATCTCTTTAATTAATTACTGTGCATGCCAGCCAGTGTTTGTCCAAACCCTGGCATTAACTAGGAGGAGAGATAGGTAGGTAGAGAGAGAGCAGTGGGGGAGGCGGGTGGCGGGTGGGGGGGGGGAATCAATGATGTTTCATCATCGCCTGTGGGGGTGATTTAGCCGGGGCTCTGATACCTGAACACATTTGGCTGGCTGCCTAAGCACTCAAACAGACAGAGAGGATTTTCATTTTGGTGTGTAAGAGGCTTTTTTTTTTTTTTTTTTTTTTTACCCGCCCAATCTAATGCTGGACTTAAAAGGTAAGCACAATCTGCCAGCATTCACCTATGTAGTGCAGCTCTCTGCATCCCACGATGAAAACAAGTGCCCCGGGTAAACAAAGAGGGGGATCATGGGAAAATCAGTTTGAGCCAGGAAACAGTGCAGGATACAGCTGTTTATAATCAAAACTAATGGTATGCCATGTCTGTTATACCACGGATGAGTATCATTTCTGTACCTAGTGTATATGTATATATACTGTATATGTATATATATGCATGTCCTTTGTAAGTCTACATACATAACAGTTCAGCAATGAAATATATGATGCCAAGTAGTACTTGAATAAATATCTGACAAGGTGAAAATTGTACAGGTGTCAACACAGAGATCACAAGAGATGAAATATGTAAATAAACATCAAATATTTATATGGGGATTCCTAATATCACTCTGTTCTCTTTTTATTTTGGTCACATGGAATGAAAATAATTTATTTCCAAACAACACAATGTGATTTTTTATTTCCCCCCCCCCTCCGTTTGAGGTGATTTCAGCAAACGGTGAAATTAAAGAGATGGCATTAAGACAGACAAGCTGCATCAAAATCAGATTAGGAAATTGGGGCACCATTCCCCCGGAGAGTCTAGCATTCAGCTGGAGTTGGAAAAGGCATCTGACACCGCAGGCTTGCCATCAAACACACATCCACCGCCGTCCCATTACCCCCCCCCACCCCCACCTCAGGATCTGTGACTATACCTTGGAATATCAACATATCGTGTTTACACATTTTGCTGTGTAAAGTAAATGCGCGTGATTCTTACACAGGTATGACATTGCAGGCTGCACTCCGGTGTTGCTTAATATGCATGTTGATGAATAATTGATACAGAGCTGGATGTTTGTTGCAGAGAGTAACGTGGATATTTTTTTCAGTGTTTTTATGTTTTTGTGTATGAATATGTAATTACCCCCTGATGGATGAGGGAGACCTCTTTCAGATCTGTCGTTTCCCCCCGGACTCTGCCTCACATGTCTTGGATAAATAGGAAATACATTTTGATAGACTTGGGGATTTCGCTCGGCGCGGTGCTTGGCAAGGGTCTAATGTGCCACATTCGAACAGATCACAATGAAGAACATATCTTAAACCTCATCGTTCACGGTGCACGTTCGGGCTAAGAGTCTACTTCCCTTTCATCTCCGCACATCTGAGCCTCTTTCCCCCCTTTTAATTCCGACTCTTAGTTTTCCCCTTCTAGACTTTGAAATGAATATGCAGCCACTTGGACTAACACTTGCAGCTGAACATACCGAGACACATCAAATTTTAATCACCTCATGCCATTTGCATATGATTCCAGGAGAGAGAGAAGAAGTGTACAATTTATTCCCAGCAAGTGGTGACTCTGTCTTTGATGATCGGGACAATTAGGATGGATCAAAGTGGTAGGTTCGATGAGGCCTAGATTTCATTTGCATAATGAAATTAACTCGAGAAGAGAAGAATCACTAATAGGAACAACTGATTGTGCATTATTCATATTCAGGAGAAATGCTGTTTATGCTGGTAATTTAACCATTATAAACCTTGTTTTCAATTAACAGTTTGTTAATTAACTTCTAGTTTACATATAATCAGTGCAGATTCATCTGTTAGTTTTCCGCTTTCCTGAATGCCTTTATTTTTCCCTTGGCGTCTCACCCAGCTTAACTACAATGTTGTTTTATTGTTGTTTGTTTTCGATTACATCACATCAAATCCTAATTAAGGTTTTCATAATCAAATCATTATGAGAAAATCTACATTGATGAATTAATTAAAACAGTGGTTTCTAAAAAGGCATGCTGGGAGGGACTGATGCTTTGGCCTTTTCACATTTAACATGAATTACAGAGCTCTGGGGTCTGTTCAAACCAAATTCCCCCTCCTCCCACAGTGATTCTCAATGACAGCACCTCTGTTTTGAAACAATAAAACATGACTGTTCTTTAGCGTCATTACTAAAGATTTAATAAGCATCAGTGCCTGGAAAAGTATCCAGAGTTTGTCTCAGGAAACCCAAGGTCAATGTCAGCGACAGAACATGAAGGCTGTTAAAATGACTGCTCGCCACTACAGACATTTTCCTCCTTTCATTTGAAGTCTGTGGACCAAAACAGTGGATGTTTATGGTAGTTCGCGGACCCCGGCAGGCCCTGTCAGTGTTATCTAAACTAATGAGCAGCGACTCTTTATCGCTGGCCCTCTTCTCCCCTGTTCAGAGCAGGACCCTGGATCATCATTTTAACTCTGTCTCTACTCCAGCTAGTCATCTTTCCTGCGTGGGAACTATGTGCTCTTCTCCCCAACGGACCAAAGACCCTGTCGGCCTTCAGCTCCCAAACGGAACCTCCCATCTCTCTCTCTCTCTCCCTCTCTGTCTCTCTCTCCCTCTCACTCTTTCTCTCTCTCACACCCACTCTTACTCTCAATTCAATTCAATTCAATTCAATTCAATTCAAATATGCTTTAAAGAGGGCGTTCAGGTGATGTAACTCTCTCTCTCCCTCTGGCAGCCATAGTGGAGGTGGTGGTGGAGGGTTGACCCACCCTCACAGCCAATGACTCTGGGAGTTGAAACCGAACAGTCGATTCTTCGCATCTGTCATCTATCTTTTCTGGCATACCATACATGACCATTAATGACCAAAAAATTCTATTCCCTCGATCATAAAAGAGCTACCCCGGCTTAGCCTTTTGCGTGCTGCATACACAGCAGTGTCAAATGTAGCTTCCTGGACTTGAGGAGTTGATTCCAGTGACTCTCACAACAGTCAGAATTAACTGGTTCACAACTCTTGGGCAACAGTGAACAGCGGGTAGTGTTTCTAATCATACGAATGCGTCTCAACAGAATAGATGTGTTTCATTTCTGTACTGTTTTTTGACTGGGAACTAATCATTTGCCACTGATCAATTTTGTGTTTAGATAATGTTAGCTTGTTGGATAGCTAACCATATCTGGTCAGCTGTCACTGTCTTGTTGTAAACACATCTGATCTAGTAAGGGGCTAGCTAGTAGTCATAGCTAGTTAGATGTAGTTGCATTAACATAACATACTTAACATGTTGTTGCTTTGCTAAATTAGCCTGCTGACTAGTTAGCTAGCTACTGTGAACACTGTATCTGTCTTGTTGTTAACACATCTCATTTGCGCACTAGTAGTAGCTAGTAGAAGCTAATGTTACTGCAGTAGCTAAAATAGCTTTGCTAAATTTGCTGCTAACAAAGGCAAAAACCAACAGTTTGTTCAGGTTAACTGAGCTGACTCTTGTCAAGCTAACTTGGAGTAGAGACTAGGGCCAAACGACAGTCTCCTGCCAATCCCAAGAATACACATACCTGGGTTTTAAGGTCTTGGGCCTTGGGAGCCTCCGGACTGCCTCCACCTTCTTTTCCTGGAACTCGAGGAGACCACATATGATGCGATACCCCAGGTACTGTGTTTTGTCTGGTACAGGGCTCTGGGTGTCACAAATACCATCTTCTTTCTGGACTTGGGGCAAAGAGGGACCTGTCAGTAGTCTAGAGTGGAGATGTAGCGTGACTTACCCAGACATTCTATCAGCTCATCCACTCAGGGCATCGGGTATCTGTTGAAGCTGGACACATCAATGTGGCGATGGAAATCATTTCAGAACAGGGGCATGCCATCCTGCTTGGGGAACATCACTATCCGGCTGGCTCAGAGACTATGGGACTGCTTGATGATATCCAGCTTCTTCTTCATCCTCTCCACCTCCTCCTCAATGGACTGACGGTGGGCCTCTTGGAGTCAGTAGGGCTACTGGTGTATCACCACTCCCGGCTTGGTCTTGATGTGATGGTGTATCACAGTGGTTCTGCCAGAGGTCAAAGAGAACAAATCTTTGTGCGGGTCAACAAGCTGTTTTACCTGCTGTCCCTGGGTGGGGGTCAACTGCTCTCTTGTGATGATGGCTGCCTCTGCTTCCACATCCGCGGGGCTGTCAGACCATGCTGAGACCAGGGGAACCAGTTCTACCCACTTCTTCAGTAGATTGATGTGGTATATCTGGTCCGTCTTCTGTCTCCCGGCCTGGCGGACCATATAGTCAACCAATCCGCCACTCTCCAGGATGGTGTAGGGTCAGGTGCCAGGTAGCAAGAAATTTGCACTCAGCTGTTGGTAAAAAAAAAAAACTCGCTCACCTGGCTGGAACTCTTGAGGTTGGGCTGGGCAATTGTAGCTCCTCTGTTAGGCGCGCTGGGCCTCCTCCATATGTTCTCTGGCAATTGGTGTAACTTGGCAGATCTTTTCCCGCATCTCCTGAACATGCTCGATGAAGGGCCGGTGTAGAGACGGCTGCTGCATCTTTAGCATTGTCCAGGAGCCTTTGTGGTCATATTGCATACCACAGCTCAAAAGTGGAGAAACCTGTGGAAGCCTTGGGCACTTCTCGGACTGCAAAGAGAACGTATGGTATCATCAGATCCCAGTTGTGCCCATCCTCGGCTACCACCTTCCTCAGCGTCCTCTTCAGAGTCTGGTTAAACCTTTCTAGGAGGCTTGATTCAGTATGATGGCCTGTTCCTACGACCAGGTTGGACTCAGTCATTCTGCATATCGTGTCAAGGAGGTCTCTCTCTTTTGCCCTCCCACTCTCTTTTTTCATCCATCTCCATCTTTTTTTTATAATTTCTCTTTGTTTCACTCACACAAAATCTTCAGGGGTGCTTTACAGCTGTCTCAACCCAGTACAAGACCTTCCTACTTGGACTACTGAGAAGGAAGGGGAGAGGACAAGAGCAGGGCCATGGTGTGTGTGTGCAAGTGTGTGTGACTGTGTGTGTGTGAGACAGAGAGAGAGAGAGAGAGAGAGTTTAACAGTGTGTATGTGCTGTATATGTGTGTGTGAGTATTTAGGAAGGGGTTGGGTGGGGGGGGGGATTGGTTGCAGTTGCAGTAATAGCCCTCTCTATTCCCTCCACCTCCACACATAAACGAAGTCTTCGCCCACACACTTTTTCTCAAGCTCCTCGCGGGTGCCGGTGGGCAGGCGGATGGTGGCGGGGCAGGATTTGCCGGTGTGTGTGTGTGTGCGTGTGTGTGTATGTATTTGGTGGGGGTGGGAGGGGGGGTTGTCCCACCGCTGCTGATGGTTAGCTGGTGTTTCAAGCACAGCCAAAGTATCCTCTGGGGCGAGTGCAATTCCCATGCCCTGCTGCATTCCACCCTCAGATCCCAGACGCGTTTTTTGGGGTTGTATTTATTTTTCCTCCCCCTACGTGGAGTCCAGGATGTAGCCCCAATACATTCCCACTGACCTACATGAGAGGAGGAACTACAGAGCCCTCCTGTACACACACACACACACACACACACACATGCACACACACACACACACACACACACAGCCATTAGCGCAGCTCCCATGAGGCCCTGGTCCCTGTTAAACACAGCGGTGACATTAACAGCCCTTTGCACTGAGTTATGATGCGATGGGGTAAAAGACAGCCTCAAACTCCAGGTTAGACATACTGTTACAGTAGTTAACCCCAAACACATTTATGACAATTTAAAACTTCAAACTATATCTCACGCATTACTTTGGGTGAGCGACTCAGCAGGTCCACAAATGCTTATGGGGCTGAGGTCAAAAAGCTCAATACAGATAATCTATCTGTATTTATAGGTTATAAATGTCAATGGCAACATGTCAAGCTTTCAAGCGTATAGTATAGTTTTGTTGCACATCAACATTATGTGGAGGGAGAGCCTTACTGTTTAGCTACTGTAACCGAATGTTGATTTCAAACTTCAGGAAAATAAATGTATCATTGAGCTTCAAACTCTACCAAACTCTACCAGTCTTCAGCAGGGTTTTCTCATCTAAATCATTGTTAAATACATACAGTTTGTTGTTTGACATGTTGCACTATCTATGTAATATACACTAATGTCTATCGCAGCAATCCCATTCAGTCAGAAAGCCCAACAAATATTCCATTTCACAAACAAAGTCACTCAAACAAAGTTTCCTCAAACATTTCAGGCTATAACTATGATATGACAAGTTGCATTTGAAACAGAATGAACCACAGCAGTTTCTATTGCCACTGACTGGCTTAAAGTTTTATTTGTGCATCAACACTTCATGGTCTTCCTGGTATTACTACGGCCCCTGACCTAAACAGGATGTCATAATATGTGAATTACAGGAACCTTGCTCCCATTTATAACAATAAAGCTGGCTTATGGATAATATGACATAGAGGTGTGATTTTGAAAATGAGCCAAAAAGTGAGCAAACTTCCTTCCCTAATGTTGTTTTTGAATATTATTGCCAATAGCACTACACCCTTCAGTGCCATTCATACCCACCTTCTTTTTTGCTACCGGGCCTCGATCAAAAAGGCAATAAATTCTTCTGGAGGTTTGCATCACCACTGGCAACGGACAATACTTGAAGTCTGGAATTATTACTTCCAATTAATATAGCTCACCCTGAGCATATTGAGTCTTAATTATGCTATGAACCTTGGAGCTGAACAGCAGACCTATTTCCAGGTACTTGAGGAGCCAGTTTCTCAAGAAGTTAGATAAATGTGAGTGTGACTGATTAAAATAAACATGCTGAATTTCCTTCATTTGCATTTGTCTTGCCATAGCCCCACATTAATGACTGGTAATAATGTATACTGATAAGACTGTGAGAATGACTTCCAGCCATGTAGGCCTATAGAATGAATATTCATGATTCCCCATACACAGGGGATCCCCAGGGATATGTACAAGGTCCCTGCTATATTTGCTTATCCAATGATATACAAGAGAAAGGATGTGAATAATTCGGAGGAAAAAATCCCTTTCTTGGAGCCTGATGATTATGTTCCACTGTGCAAAGTGATGAGCGTGCTGACATGGTGAACCGCAGCATGGGAAAAAAGTCAGAAGCCAAAAGGTACTTAGTCTTGACAAGGGACCTTCACCCTGAGCTCAAATACTGATGCGCTGATATCAGAGTGATGGACTGAAGAGGAGAAATTACATCCTGGAATCTGTTCACCCTGGGAAAGAGAGTGTGGGGCCAAACACCCCTGTTTTCTCAAGTCGTCACAATCTGGAGATCGGACAGGGCAGTTTCCTGTCTGGGACCTTCCCATCCCTCCCTGTTGAGGAACACAGGAAGTAATGACCCCCTAGGTGCTTGAAATGTGCAGAGGACATTACTTGGGGGCCTGATTCATGTTATCATAACACTCGGAGCTTTACACGTTCCCCACGCTCGTCTCCCACGCTGCTCGCCCCGTTCCAGGGCTCCGGGGCTGTGACATCACCGAAGACGAACACACCCCTTCCTGCTTTCCTCCCGCGGCCAGCGAGGGGACAGGCAAAGAGCGAGGGAAAATATTTCAGAGGTTTCTCAGGAGTGAAGGTTTATGGGTCTATATATAGCAATCTAAACCTAATTGTTGCCATATCCAACGCTCAAGCTTGTTCACAAACACAGTTGCGGAATGAATGATAAAAAAAATAAATGGTATCACAACATAAAATCTATTTTTAGGATATCCCTTTGAATGTCACACAAAGCATGCATGAAAAATAGAGAGTTTGGAAATTACTCCGCTTGCTGAGATAAATTGATTCCTAGGAGGTCCCCGAGAAAAAAAACGAACATTTGAACTATTTTGGGCTCGTCGCGACACATACACCAATGTTTATTTTGCAAAAGCACATCAGCATATGTGTACAAATGATGTGAAAACAAAGGGATTAAGTGACTATCATAAATCAACACATGGCTGAAAGCAGCGAGCCGGAGGACGCTGACCCCAAGTCATCCTTGGAGTGAATACATGTATGGAGAAAAAAAATCGTGTAAGGGAGTAAAAATGAATTTAGTGCTTGAGGACATCTGGGTTAGGTTACACGCATCGAGGTAGGTATTAAAATGGGAAACATGCTGGATTTTCCCAGCGCGTATGCCTTGGTGACTCCAAACAAGGCATGACATTTACGTTTCCGAGCCTGCCTGGGATATGGGGCCCTTATAACTCCCAATACCTGGCGGGATAGGAAAACCAGCTGATCCTCCATGTCCAATGGACTGTCAGGAGGAGCTATTTATGGCATTGCAGTACACTCTTAAAAAGGCAGTGTCATTAATAACACATCCATATATTCAGATAAGGACAACACATCTTGTATTATTGAGAAATTTCACTTTAACCATAACTTACTTCACATCTCAGCTGCAACTTTTATTTCCCATAATTCTCTTTGTATGAAAATGACTTTTGATGAAGTTACACAATGGGAGAGGTTACTTTTGGGTCGTCTACGAGTTTACATGAACTGTTGCGATGTAGTGATGTATATAGCGATGTAGTATGCATTTAAGCAATATCACACAAGAGGGATTGCTGTTGTACAATAATCCCAGCCGTGCTGATAATCCCAGCTATTCAAGTAATGGTAATTTGAGACAACAGATTATGATTTTTGTCTTTTATTCGTCTTATTCACCAAAAAAAACAGTTCCCTCAGGATTCCACTACCAAGTGTTGCCAAGCAGCTCACACTGTTCCTCGACTGCAGGCTAGCTAGCTACTTCAGCTAGCTATAGCTATAGCTATATAGCTAGCTTAGTTTTTCTCTAATTCGTCAAGGTCTGCTGATGTAATATCAGCACACCTGGAGGTTTGCACAGACGAATTCCGCTTACTTTACTTCCCCTCGTTCTCCTCTGACGACCGTTCATAATTTAGGTCAAATGTAACTTTTGGAAATGTATCCATATTTGCGCTGTCGCTAGATGTCGTAGATGTAAGAATTTTGTGTAATCAACGGTTACATTGGAACACCTGTGAAGCGCCCACCAGTGCTGTCCCAGTGCTGTTCTAGGCCTACTGTATATCAGTACTCATGGAATGCCTCTTGTCCAATCAAATTACATACATACATTATGTATTATATACATACTACATATAGCTAAATCTAGATAGCTAAATCTTGTGGTCATAAGATATAGTCTGACATTAAAGCACAGTGCTTCCGTGTGTAATGTGCTATAACAGTTATCTATGGTTGCTAACGGTTCTGTCACTAACATTAGCTAGCAAGCCAGTTAGCCTAACATTAGTGTATTCTCCATAGAAGAGATGAAGACAGCTGATTAACTAGAGATCACATTTAAATAAACCGATCATTAATTAGGTCTATATGTCATTGTCATGACTATACCATGGGACTGTACACAAACTGTATATTGAAGATATGGAATTGGACACTTAGAATTTAGACCTTGTTCAACTGGAAAAATTTCCCTGGCACCCGCACAGATGACAGCGGCCCTTAGCGCTTGTCATGCTTTGGAAGATTTTGAAGTCATCAGTTGACTGCACTTTCATAACACAGAAAGGAGGTCCAGTGTTCATTAAAGGGATGTTTCTGTCGGGGGTAAAAAAAATTAATAAAATAAAAAAATAAATAAGGCAACTGGAACGAAGCAAACAAGCGAGTCATGAACAAACATGGCAGTCATCATCAAATGCATGATTATAAATTAAAGATAATTAGACCTAGTCGACAACGATGCTATAACTGACACTGACAGGGAAGTCACTCTAGCATAAGAATTAGACATCGCCAAGTGTTTATTTTGATAGAAGTATTAATAATGTGTGCAATGGTTGGATTGTTGTTTGATTATTTTTCAAATGTTGCTTGAAAGGAATTACATCATTTTGGACAGTTTGCAAATCAAATAAAACAGGCTTATCATCACAGACATCTTAAAAGAAATACATTAATCTCCCCATACCCACAAGATTACCTCCAAATCCCTAAGAGGTAAAGGGAAGGAAATTTGGCAAAGATAATAATAATGATAATAATAATAATAATAAATTGGAAATGGCTGTAAATTATATATTATAGAGACAAATAGTTTGATAAGTGAATGAGTTGATGAGTATATTCCTTTACCTTCCTGTAATTTCATTTACAAAAAAGTCATATGTGAAAACACATGTGAATTCAAAGCACATGTGCTTTCTGGACACATGTTGGTTTTCACATGTGAACGATTTTTCTCGGTTGTATTCTGACGTTGCATAACAATTTCTAGTTGAAGTGGCATTTTTTGCCACGTGAACTTCTTTTTTCACATTTTCACCTGCCATTAGACATCAGTCAATATTTGTTTCACATGCAAAAACTTTAAGAAATAGACAATTTGCAGGTGAAAACGTCAATGAGAAATATCATATGTTCACATATGAAAACCAACATGTGTCCAAAAAGCACATTTGCTTTCAATTCACATGTGGGTTTGTTGTCATTGTCATTGAACTGATTAGAGTACATTCAGCGCGGAGACTATGTCGACCCCGAAGAGAAGCATTCTGAAACCAGGTTACCTCAAAGGGCCTCCAGCATCCAGGCTTCAAGCAGATGCTGTGAGACCTTTCTCTTCCCCCATAAAACAGAACAGAGAAATTCTACCCGGTAACACCGAAAATCCCCACAGGAAGACAGTTATGGGATTGTGGATATGCAGAGACCTGGAGCAACTCTGGTTTTAACACTTTTAATGATTCAACACCTTTATCTGGGGGGGGGGGGGGGGGGGGGGGGGGGGGGGGGGGGGGGGGGGGGGAGCGAGCTGGTGGCGTTCCGCTATGAACTCTGCTCCACCTAATGTATTTCCTGCCTGCGGGGCCGCCGAACCCGGTCGAAGCGCTTAAGGTGACCCGGGGCATTACCGCAACTCTCTCAGGGTCAAATAATGAATAGCCCGGCGCTACGAAACAACCTGCTAGTCTCCTCACAAAGAGGACCTGAGAGAAAACAGCTGGCCTGTAAACCCCCCCCCCCCCCCCCCCCCCCCCCCCCCCCCCTCTTCTCTCTTGTATCCCGGCTCTCTTCCTTTTGGCCTCCTGCCCTCCCAACATCTCACCACGTTTCCCCAGAGCTGCTACCTTTTTTTTTTTTTTGCTGCGCAGCTTGTTTGTTTCCTTCTGCGGACTTACCTAACATGGTGCTGGCAGTGGACCGCAGCCCGTAATCCCCGCCGTGGGAGTGCAGTTCATCTTCCGCCTCCTCCTCTCCGTCCGCTCTGCATAAACTCCAAAAAAAAACAAAAAAACACAAATCACTTTGATATTCCTATATGTTTATTTATGCGCGGAGAGGCTGCGTGCATCTTTTTCTTTTTCCCATCTCCTCCATCGAACACATTCCGGACTCTTTTATCAATAATATTTGTGCGATGCGTTGTCATCGCGGTTTGTTATTTGTTGGACGGGGATTACTTTCACAGAACATGCAGGTCTGCATAAACACATACAGGGTTCGTACGGGTCACACGTAAACAACGTCATTTGTTTTGCATATTGTGGTACAATGCACCTTAGCAAACATTTATTTGCTTGGCTACGGATTGAGAATTAGGGATTTAAATTCATCCATGATGCTGCATACATTGCCTAGACGTTCTGCAGTGGATCAGGCCATGCTTGGAAACTACTCCGACAAGGTGGGGGGATTGGCAGCGGAGGCTTTATGCTCGTTAATCAGTCTTACAAAAATGCAATCTCCGGACAGATGTTTTCCCCTTCTCTCGCTCTCCCTCTCGCGCGCGCTGGCAGCTGAAAAAGCTGTTTTTCAGGACGAGATTGGGAACGGGACGCCACCTGTGTCTGCAGCGTTCGCGCGCGAGCGGGACCCTCAAGGCCGGGGCATCGCAACTAATCGGCTCGAGACGAAAGGAGCGGAGGAGCCGAGCGCTACAGATGTACGCTTAGATTGCCCTCTGTTCAGGAGACGCCCGCCTGTGTTTTCCCCCCCAAATTGCACAGCTTGGGCCAGACGGGCTTAGAGGAGGGGAGTTGCTTCCTTAATCCGCGCCACAGTTTTTGGGCAACCTTGGTCACACACGAGGGGTCATTGCTGGTAGTGGAGAGGTTTCTCAACGCTCTATGATGCTATTTGCCATCAGGACCTCTCTCTCTCTCTCTCTCTCTCTCTCTCTCTCTCTCTCTCTCTCTCCTTGCTGCCAACCCTCATCCACTACCAAGCTGTGTAGCAAATCAGGGAATCTAACCATGCTGGATATTATAGGCTATGCGATCATGCATGGCTAATTGTGCAGCTCGAGTCGTGTCATCGGGGCTCTTGACCCTCTGTCTCGCACAGTTTAAAGTGTGACACAGCAGCGCGGTGAGATGTATGTTGTCTATAGCAGTGGTTCTCAACGTGGGGTGTTAAACTTCACCATTATTTAATTTACAAGAAATTAACACAATTAGAGAATGTAGAAGAATGACTGTTTTGATCATATTTCCACTGTTATCTCTCTACCTACAATACGGATAGTCATGGAATTCTGGACAAAATCATATCTAATAGTAAAAATATTCTCAGATTTGGGTCTGAG
This sequence comes from Centroberyx gerrardi, assembly GCF_048128805.1. Taxonomy (NCBI): domain Eukaryota; kingdom Metazoa; phylum Chordata; class Actinopteri; order Beryciformes; family Berycidae; genus Centroberyx; species Centroberyx gerrardi. The sequence goes on along the minus strand of NC_136006.1, from coordinate 30,600,879 downwards.
TGGCAAAATCTCATCAAATGGGGGTTCGCAGCCCTAATAAATTAGGGGTACTTGATATGAAATAGGTTGAGAATCACTGGTCTATAGCACCAGCAGGCAATTGTATGAAATGTACTTCAGCAGTTATCCAGTAACACCAAAGCACAAAACTCCCATTGTTTCATTCTCCCTGTCAAGTAATTCTGCTGAAATTCAATTCGTATTTTTGTTTAAGCAATATTCTAGTGGTAATAATACAAATTTGACCTCCATTACAGCAAGCTCTTACAGGAAGAATTTGAAGGTACTTGGTTCTGTTGGACTCCCATGAAAGAGCAGGGAATCAGTATTCAAACAACTTTGTGTTTTGCTAAACTGGAGGTGAACGGCAAATATCGGTCTTAGAAGCATTACTGACATTTCCTTGAAATTGGATAATTGCTGCCTGCCATAAGCAAAGCATTCAAAGGAGCCCACACAATTTGGCATGAAATCATCTTTTTTTTCTTCTGGTGAGGCTTAAATTATAGGTTGTCGATGGAAGCTTTTGCGCTGTAATTTTGTCCCTCTCTCCAAAGACATGTATAATTTTATACCGTATTGACTCTGTGCCAGCGAATGTATCGTTTTATTGTTGATATGCGATAGGGAATGATGGTTATCACTTGGGAATGTTGGTTAGATTAACTTCAGGCTAGAGAAAATATCATTACCTCGGTGAGCTAGCTTTTTAATGGGTAGCAGCATTTTAGATTTTTTTTTCCTTTTTACTTTTTTACTTTTTTTGGACTAGAGAGAGTGTGGCCTTAGTTGACCTCAGATCCTGCTAGTGAATTTTTATGTGTTCCACACTGCACAATATGATATATTTCAGTACAGCTTCTTTGGCTTGTAATGACATCAATATCCTTCATATGATGAAAGTTGATTCCCAAACCAGGCAAAATAACTAGACTAACTTCTGCAACACTACCACCTGTAGTCTTATGAAGTTACCATAGTCTGCAATCTGTCACTTTCACTGTAGTCATGTTTATTTATATCGCCCTTTATCACAAGCATGTCTCAAAGGGCTTTACATAGCATCATATACAGTACATGTCATATACATACTACAACATATATACATACTACATATATATACACATCATATACATCCTATACTGCTATAGACATCATTAAGTACATCATGTACATACTATACATCATTTAATAGATACTGTAAAACTGTAAAAGCCCACATAGTTTTCAGTGTATACCATAACAAAACTGAATCACAAGCTAAAGGAAATACAAAAAGCCCTTCCCTTCCCTGTGAGTTTCAACATCTGTTGACCTGATGCGAAGCTGTTGATTTGTGGCATTTGGTGGCATTATATCGACTTAAATCTTGTTTTAACCTTGTTGCGCTTCAGAAACTGCAACAACAAACGGTTACCTCACAGCACGGGGGCGCGGAGAAAAAAAAGGCATCTGCTCGCAGTGACAGAGCGGGACAATATGGGTGGGAGACGGCCTCTTTAACCGTTAAGCTGCAGCAGCGCTAACACTCCGGCCAAGAGCCAACCGGCGGCAAACAGCTGGACGAAAAGGGCTATCGGCAAATATGACCGGATATACAGGCACACACACCTGAGCTCTGAGGCATGCAACCTGAGCAGGATGGGAGGGAACACGCAGATGCAAACACACACACACACACACACACACACACACGTGCACACTCAGACACCACATGACAAACCGGTCAGATTCTCTGTAATCGGATTACACTAAGCATCCTAACACACAGCATTAGAAAAATTATATATATAAATATATCACACGGCTTTCAAAAAGCATTTATCTGTGGAATTACAAACTCACTGGAGTTTGTGTGTGTGTGTGTGTGTTGGGGGGGTAGGGCATGTGCGCTCGTGTGTGTAGGGTGTTACAGGGTTGAGGTGATAGAAGATGAGGTAGTACAGATGTCATAGCATTATGTGTTTTCAGCATTTCAACCCTTTTGCCATACTTGTCCATGCAGATATGTATTGCAAACTTATTTTCCCTCCGTTCGCCCTGTAAAAAATGTCAAAGCAATGTAGCGACAGATGCTGGCGGTGGAAAGAGCGAGGCGGGTAAAACTCACAACAGAAACTTTTTTTTTTTTTTTTTTTTTACATTCGAGTTGAATTGGTTTAGCACTCGGGTCTAAGTGGATTCGCTTTCATAAGCCTCTCAGAGTCTCTTTCGCCTTTGGTTCTGTTAAAGCGTTATTCTAAATCATAGGGTAGCTGAATATGCTCTTTAATTATGCTGCTATTTTTTTCTATCTACTCAATTGTTCCGTTGTGACTCAAATTCTGTTTGTCTACACCTTTCCAAATGGGTTTTGCTGAAGTCTCTGACAGCGATCATACATGCGTTCCCACAATATTCCTATACAGTATCCGTTCTCGACAGCGCGGTGAAATCTCCCTATAGAAAACAGTTAAGTAACTCCATATCGCCCGAGCCAAACCACAGGTTGGCTCCTAGGTTGGAAGATCCAGGAGAGAGAGAGCCAGTCACACCCATGCGCTCGAGCTCTGCGGTCGAGCGGGGGCCCGGAGCCTCGCCTGCAAAAACGACGGGACAGAAACGTTTCGGGGTTCGTTACCGAGACGGACAAAAAAAAAGTGAGAGAGGCTGAGTAAATAAACATTGTGTTAAGGAGAAAACCCCGGGGCCAAAAATAAGATATTTAAAGGTCTTATTTCTGAATGAACTGCAGAGAATACCCTTGATATAGAATCCACGGGTGGATTATTATTTTTTTTATACTTTTACAGCCTTTACAAGCTCGAGTCATTTTTAATGTTTAGATTACAGGGAGAGGTTTCTCAGTTTATTCCAGATCCCAGTGATGATTCGGAGGAACTGGGATAATTCTGTGAAACTCTGTGGTTGCATACTTGCCTGCGGTTTCAGATTTAATCATAAATTGATTTGATAAAGGATTGGTTACCACCGTCTCTCACTCATTTTTGCCTTTCGACAAATTTCAGCGCTCTGTATTTTCTCGCCAAACATCGACACCATACAGTTTGAATCACAGTATCGCATGTACCCCTACTCCAATAATTATAATTGTGCTTTGAGATGTAACAGCGATACATCTAATGCTATACAGGCTGCAAAAACCCCTGTGACATGTGATATGAACTTGTAATAGCAGGTTTTAACATCACTATTACACATTGGGTTACTGCTTTTTCCTACAGGTGATGTGATGTGATGGTAGAACGTTTCATTTCAGCTGAGACAAACTGTTTTTTTTTCTATGATGTGCTTTTTTTTTTTTTCCTGAGACAGCCTCTCATCTGACATGTAATTTAACATGCGGTCCATTTGAATATTGCCCTGTGGCTTGGCTGACATTTCGCAAACCTGTGTGTGAGCTGACAGCACTTGTTTGCGGCTTACCTTAACTCGAAAGAAGCGCATTTGCGCAGTGAGATGCTCTGATTTACAGCTGGAGGATTTGGGTCCATCTTCGAACTTGACAGCGAGCGTTAACCGACCTCGGCTCTCTCCGCTCTTCCTCGACGATCGACGCCAAACGCATCCTGATACTGAGGTGAATGTACGGCGGAGAGATGTGGGCCCGACTCGGCTTCTAATTGTAGTGCGCTGACCCCAGACTGTCTGTCACTCACAAATCTTGATTCTCTAATTGCCTGGTTGCAGATGAGAATAACTCAAAAGTGAGGAGGCCATGTTATTTGTTGAGTCTCTGTCTGGTTACCTTCCACTCCGGCTGGGGAGCGCTAAACTATTTACAGTAATAGAATAACCAGCTCGGGTCCATTTGCATTTGGAGAATGTGCAGTTCAAAGAGCTCCATGTGGTGGTTCTCATGCTGATTTACTCACACTCACACATACACACACACACACACACACACAGTGTATACAAGAAAGGTCTGATATTATATTGGGCAATTAAAGAAGTTGCGGGAAAAAAAATACGCTGAAAAACACTCATGCTAAGTTAATTTGCAGACACAAACAAAAATGTAAAACAGAACGGATAAATAGGTCCTCTGACTCTGATGCACAGTGGAGCCAGTCAAGTGTAACAAATCTAATTGGAATATATGAATGTTTGCTTTGTCTACCAAACCTTAACTCTGGGGCGATATGAATGGATCGGCTGGAAAGTGAATCTCAGAGGTCAGATGTGGAGCTTCTTCTGGGCAGTACAGGTTTGCAGTTTTTACAGTTATCGCCGGCTAAATTAATTCATGTCATTTGGATTTCAAATTTGACTCCGAACAGTGAGACGTGCAATCAAGAGGATGTGACAGGGATAATTTGGTGGGTAATCCCAAGAGGAGGTATTTGAGAAACAAGAGGTACATGCTGTTTATTTCAATATCCTTGTCTTTCAGCCTATATTGCAACATTGTAAAAAAGTAGGCCTTCCTCAAATTAAAACAGCAGAGGAGCGCTTACAAGTTCTTCAAATAACTCTTCATAAAAGCTTTAACAAGGTGTTGGACTTCCTGCTGTGTGTGTGTGTGTGTTTTTTGTGGGACAAAGAATCTCAAATTTTTTCACTGAATCAACAGTTATCCAAATAAAGAATGTCTACATTCTACAAACTCCGCTGTTTGGAGCACCATTTTCACACGTTGTGAAAAGTCAAAAAAAAAAAAAAAAATCACTGTTGTCTTGTTTATGGATATGTTTACCATCTGCTATCAATCACAGAGAAGACTGGGAAACGCTTTTGGCCCGGCTCCCTCCCCTTCCACCCTGTGTGGCACAGACGGAAGATTCGAGCGCTTTTTGGAAAACGCAGGATTCCCGAGAGGATATAACTTCAGTCTCGCTCAACAGCTCCACTAACAATAATAAAAGTGCCTGGGCTTAAAGGTGACATTCTCAATTTACGATTATTTGTGTCTATAAAGTGTGTTCTTTGGCTCCGGAACGGGCCAGGCTGTCTTTGTGCACGGAGAACACACTTAAAGTCCAAGGGATCTCTGAGAATCTTTCCCTGTCTTGTTGGTGAGATCCGTCGAACACTACCTCAGGCTCTTGATATTCTCTGTGTCTGACCGCAAGGATTCCCATCTCGCCCACTGCTGGTGGATTCTTTGGAAGCTTGTTAAATCTTTTCCCATGCGATTTGTGCCAGCATGATTTCAGCTGAGAGACATCTGGAATATGATGGTACTGTACTTTGCAAAAGAGCAGAGTTTGTCGTACACCATGCTTCACTCTGATAAAGGACAACACCGACCCATTGGTACAACACTTTAAAGGAAAACACCAAGTTTTTGGGAGATTCTCCCATTGGTCAACTTCCCTTTTGAGAGAGAAATTAGATGAGAACAGACACCAAAATCATCCATGTGTCCCCAGTAGATCATTGGCTCGGTGCTCCATGCTAACGCTTTAGCATACACTATGTTGAGTGATAGTAGGCTCCATGCTAACACTTTAGCATACACTAGGCTATGAGTGATAGTAGGCCACTAGCATTATCCAAAGCAAGAGACTGACCTTTTAGCAATAAAAAGCTGTTGATGGTATTATATGGCCTGTAGATTTATACATTTGAAAATTATATCATTAACTCAATTTAGCTGATGAAGCCAGTTTTTTTTTTTACTACTTCAGGTGATCAACAACATATTCATCCACTGCACAGTGATTTCTAGCTGTACACAGTCACGTATCACCCACCACCTCCACTTCCTATGTTAACAGGGAAAGTAGTCCCTGATAGTTCAAAACAGCAAACTATTTTTCTATTACATTTCATGTAAATTTGACCAATCTCCTACACAAAACTGACAGACATGGCTGCATATAAATTAAAATGACTCATTTAGCTTTAGAGCTCTTACAAGTTCTTGTTTTCTCCCTTTTGAGATAATGTTAGCCACCTACTATCACTCACCATAGTGTATGCTAAAGTGTTAGCATGGAGCTACTATCACTCACCATAGTGTATGCTAAAGTGTTAGCATGGAGCTACTATCACTCACCATAGTGTATGCTAAAGTGTTAGCATGGAGCTACTATCACTCACCATAGTGTATGCTAAAGTGTTAGCATGGAGCTACTATCACTCAACATAGTGTATGCTAACGTGTTAGCATGGAACCTACTATCACTCAACATAGTGTATGCTTAGGTGTTAGCATGGAACCTATTATTTCTCAACATAATGTATGCTAAACTGTATGCCTTTAATGTCACATCACCTATTTCACCTACAGTAAATGTTAACTTACTTTAACATACAGTATCGTGTGAAATAAGACATAGCAAGCAACCACAGACAAGATGCAACATATTGTCATGAGTAAGTCATAGGTAGGCTATATGGAAGTAATGAATATTGTGGCAACAAAATAAAGCCACTCATGTATTTCATGTGGTTTCCCTTCCTGTGTGAATTCGAGCCCTAGAAAAATCTCAACCATTTGCCTTTTGCTATGTGAACATATTCTTTTTAAGGTTCCAAGCGGAGCTTTGGGAAAATTTGTCTGGCTTTTAATCAACAGCAGATGGCATCTCCATAAACAAAACAACTTAAGAGTAATTACATTGTGTTAAGTTGACAACACAAGTGCAGTATGGGGATCTGCCACCTCATTGTCTGCCACAAAAATGTTTCAGTCAGTATATGAGACGACTACCTTATAATCAGCGTAGAATCTTTCCTCAGACTTCAAACCTACAAACTCAGCGCTCAGCAGAGTAGACGGAATAAAATGACAATCTAATAATGATAATGACTCCATGGCATTAAACACAGTTCAATTTTCTTCTTTCTTCTTTGTTTAGGTCTTTGTAAAAGTTTATATCCTCTGAGGTCAGGACAGCTAATCATCTTGTGCTTTATTAGATAATATGGAGTGGAGTTACAGGAAAGATGGTGAAGGGTGGAGTGGGGTCATTAAACAAAGGACATGAACTGGAATCAAATCCGCAACCTCATGAGTGCACGTTACGTAGCCCGCTGATCCACTAAGATCTCCCATTGCATCGGTTATGTTCAGCAAGAAATCTGACCGAAACCACTTGAACTTTTGTCACTTATTCCTCCGTAAACACTCTGGAAACCATTCTAAACTAGTACCAACTTAATCCTGAATCCATCCAGATTGAATAATGGCAAAGGATTAACAGGATAGTAATTAGCCCCTAGCCTCAGAAATTAAAACACAACCCTGCGGTGTGTATATTGCTTATTGCTACATCAGAAACTGCCGGGCAAAAACGATGCTGGCTTATTAAACCGCAATTGACTTTGTTTTCGCTATGGGTGAGAAAATGCTGGAGGGAAAGCATCCTCTCTGTGGCAATCGCCTTGTTGTGTCCCTCAATGTGGTATCAGGACCTCAGCAAGACACATCCTGCCCCGCCACACAGGCCCTTTCTCCTCACAATCCAGATTGTTTTCAGCAGTCAAACTGAAGAAGGGAAAATAAAGGGGAAAATGAAATGGAAACCATAAATTGAAATATAATGAATGGTTAGGCTTTTTGGCCTGGGCTGAAAGAGGTGATCAACAACAATGCAGTGTGGAGCCGCTCTGCCCTGTGCCAGCTACAGTTTGACTGCTGTGTCAATTTGAGATGCCATGGCAACATTCATTGACAGGAAGTTTATTTTCTCAGGCCTTGTGGAATATTAATAACCACGAAGCCGGGATTGCCAAGTTTCTTTGGACTGGGTTCAAACCCACGCTGCGAACAGGACACACACTCAGGATCTAATGTAAGCAATGGATAAATTGCTTATGTTATTTGTGCAGTGGATCATAATTAGCTGTCTTTTAAAAGGCTTGATATAAATTGTCATTGATGGCAGGGTGGGACTAGCCAAGAGTTGTTGAGTTTTTGCCATATTTCAGAGCAGAGGGTAACTTGGGAAGCTATCTCCCTCTGCCAACAAATGAATTTCACTAATGCTTACTGTTATAATTAGTTTCCTCCTTCTCAAAATGCAATATTTCAAATGTAGGTCTTAGATAGAAGAGTTGCTGACCTCTGAGTCACTGGACACTGAAATAAGACGACTGCATGAATCCTCCCACCTGTTAGACACAGTGCAGGCCTTCAAAAACCTCCAAGTCACAGCAACGGAGATGATTTTTCATGCAGGGAAACGTCCTGCGCAGATACAGAATGGTAAAGGAATGTCAATTAACCGAGACAGAGCGGGAAAAGTAAACACACACACACACACACACACACACATGGGGGCAGTGGTAGCCTGTAGAGGTTAGAATAGTGGGCTTGCGGCTGGAAGGTTGTCTGTTTGAATCCCTGGACCGGCTGGGAAAATAAAGGTCCTTGTTAAACACCTCATGTGCAAATTAGACAATTATCTACTTACATTTCTATCTCATGTATTGCTCAATTGTTTTCATTCTGTCATTTACTTTTTTATAGTTATTTTTTAGTTGGTTGTTAATTTCTTTGTGTTAAATTATTATTATTTTTGTACTCTTTTTCCTATTTTTATGTTTTTATATTTATTCCTATGTTTTCATTTTCATTTGTAAGTCATTTTCATTATCATTTTTATTTGTAAGTTAATTATTTGTCCTTTTCAGTGACTCTGTTGTATTTGATATAGGTGTCATATCACAAACCCTATGGGTTTTTTTCAACCACCTGTGCATACTGGACAATGTTGATTAATTCTGTCTATTGACATTTTATATTTTACTTTCTTGCACAAATAAACTAAACTAAACTAACTCTCCCCTCCCTCAACAACTACTGTCAAAGTGCCTTTGAGCAAGGCACTGAACCCCCAACTAGTCCAGATGAGCTGCCCAGTAGCCACCAGTAGAAGACTGTAGTCATACTGGGCAGCTCCCAGTGTGAATGTGTGTAAATGTATGAATGTAAAGCAGAGTGTTGCTGGAAAAGAGAAAGCGCGCTCTCGTCTGTTCCTGGATAAATAAAGCTTTTAAACAAAAATGCACGCATGCTCACAGATACACTATGAACAAAAGCATGTGACGTGAAGCTGGGACGCATCAAGCGACGAGGCAGAGGAGAGGACAGACCTTTCCCACATCGCAAACATGCAGGGCTTCTTCTTCTTCTTCTACAGACGAATCCCGAAAGAGACGCCAGCGCCGAGCGAGTCTCCGTCCAGCTGCTGTGCAAACAAAAACACAGACCGCCTGTACGGCTGATATGTGACCCCCACACGCAGACTGGGCCGGTCCCGTTAATAACACTTACTGTAGGTCTGTTTGTGGAGTCGGCGGGAGGCGCGATAGCAAAACACGCTCATGATACTGTCTCTGGAAATGAATTTCACTCGCTATATAGCCAAAGTTGATATATCTCTTAAGGAATATATCTCTGTTGTTATGGAGTATTTTGCTCATTTCTATCATGATCATCATCGTCGGCTGCCTCAGGAGCCATTTCCATCATAAGTACTATACTACTAGAGTAGTACTAGATTAAAAAAGTGATTTAATCTAGTTCTAAGTCTTAAGGTCAGATTTTTCTTTTCATTATTTTCTAACGAATGAAAAAATGGTTTGCCAAGGTTTTCCACGCAAATCAATTTTTACATCAAGATACTGTCGCCTGTTATGAGATTGTCAAAAAAAAAAATGCTGAAACTGGATTGAGAAGTTAAAGTCAGAATGAAACACATTTTGAGAGCATCTTGCTTCTGTAATTTGATGTATTTCCTGTTGAAACAGGATGTTGGGGCGGGACATAGCGCAGGGAGGGATCATTCAAAAGTCTAAACCAATGGGAGATCAGTTAGGGAGAGAAAGGTAGTTTTATTTGATGATGGTATTATTGGTTGTAATTTTTATGTTCACCTACTGGTACTCCATGAAGTAACCACCAAAAAAAGTACACTAAAAAGTCACCATTTTCCAGAAGGTAAAAGTAATGTGATTTTGATATAAAAGTACAAGAAAATGAAATTTTTATTTTTTTTTCGAAAATTTGGTGAAAAAAGGTGAAAAAGTCATTTTTCATTTAATTGTGACTTTATCCCCTCCCAAATGGTCTGCCACTTGTTTTAATAAGAGTAAGATTTTGTTTCCTTATCATTTTCAGCTATTAACTTATGATGAAGATGAAGAAAATGAGCAACAAAGTGAAAAAACACATTTTACATTTTCCTTCAAATTATGTCAAAATTATTTAGGATTCTCTATCTAAGATAAAGTTAGTTATTTCAGGAACCTGACATTTGATGTTGGATATGATAGAAAAAAAAAGCATCAGCAACAAACACCACTCCTTTTGAAAGTCACTGGAGAGTGACACACACACACACACACACACACACCCACACCCACACACACACACACACCCACACCCACACACACTTTGTGCTCTACACTGTGGAATAAAAGGCTGTCTGATTTGGCTCAAACAAAGTCTAAATAATCAAGGAGCTGCAGCGCTTTGAACTCGTTTCACAAGGAGGCCAGCAGATGTTTGTCTCTGTCCTTAACTCTGGTGAATACAGTAGGCCGAGTTTACATCATGAGACACTTTTGATGATCCGCTCCTCTGTACAGCAGACTCCCCAAGTAAAAATCAAAATCAGCTCTGCATGCAAATGACACGTACCTATTAAATAATTCAGCACGTGCGCTGAATTCACTCAGCGCTCAATTAGAACGGACGCAAATGTGCATGAACACACACCTGTACACATGCACACAAGCATGAATTATGGTGGAAAAAGTACTCAAATCCTTTACTTAAGTAAAAGTAGGGGGGAAAACACTCCATTAAAAGTAAATGTCCTGCATTCAAAATTATATTAGCAGTAAAATGTACTGAAGTATCAAAGTAAAAGTCCTCATTCTTTCAGAGTGTTAAATTATTGAAGCATGAACCTGTAAGAAGTATTTTAATGTTGTCGGTCTAACTGCTCCATATACTGTTGGGGAGTTTAAACTCTAACAATCCAACATATTTTATGAGCTTATCGTATGTTTTGCATGTAAAACCTTTTTCTGCAAAGTAACTAGTAACTCCAGCCGTCAGATAAATGTAGTGGAGGAAAAAGTGCAATATTTCCCTCTGAAATGTAGTGGAGGAAAAGTAGAAAGTCTCACAAAATGGAAATACTCAAGTAAAGTGCCAGTACCTCAAAAGTTTACTTAAGTGCAGTACTTGTGCACACATTCACACACACACACACACACACACACACACACACACACACTCCTTGATATTCACACAAACAGCAGGTGTGGCGTTGGTGGACAGCGCGGCTGCTGCGCACATGTTGAGCGCCGCGCTGAACCTGTCTGCGCCCCCCTGACGCCGGCATGTGTTTGTAATTGCAGTAAATGAATCACAGTAGAAATGTGTGCTCAACATTTTCTTAACGCCTCTCGGGTGTTGAAGAAATAAATGTGCATATGAAATCCTCGACAAAGAGTCGAAGAGCACCCCTAAAGATTTCATCTAACATTTCATATTTGTGTATATATCTGAAGGCAAATTTCTAATCAGATTCCCTGCATTTAATTTGAGAATGATGAAAAGGAGAGGCCAGGCCCAAATTACACTGCCTGCTGGGCCTCTGAAGGAGAAAATTGAGAGGAGCTTTTCAGGCTGTTTTTATTTGAAACCGAGTAATGAAGTTAATTTTACAAGGTTTCCGTTCATTAAGCACAACTCGCTCAGGTGCACTACAGACATTTATGCACTTCTGCATGCGCCAAGGACTATGCAAAGCACAGTAACTACATAGCTGAGAGCGCATTGAAAGAATCATATCAATAATAGAAGTATTTTGAAGAGGGAAAAAGAAAGAAAGAAACAAATGCCCTTTTAAGTATCTTAGAAGAGCAGCGCTTATCCGAGACCAGACTGGCTTTTATAATAAATAAGTGAAATTTATATGATTTATATGATTTATATTTATATGAATTTAAAAGTCACCTATTCCTATCTGTAAAACTTTGATTCATACGGGCTAGTGATGCGACGATATGCATATCCCACCATACGATTCAATACGCGATATGGAGTTCACGATTCAATACAACCAGGATACGATGTAATAAATAAAGGTTCAAAGACAACAAAGTCTGACTGCAGAATTATGTTTATTTCTGAGACACAAATCTTTCTAGCGATGGCATTGGCTGCTAGAATGTAAACAACAATTTAAAAATGTCACTACAAAGTGAAAATAATATAATTTGGATGGAGAGCTTGTGAAATTGTGATGGTCAAGTCGTCTCATTTGTGATTACTACAGCAGAATAAAATGGAGCTAATATCGCAATTCATTTTTCTGCCCCACGATCCGTATTGTCACATGTTTGTATTGTGATATATTGAATTTCCATATATCGTCCCGTCCTTAATATGGGCCCTTATTTGCAAAGTGTAAAATCAGGTCAGTGATGTATCAGAATCTATTCATAATAATGTCAATATCAGAAAAAAACACATACTCAGGACAGTGAAATAAAAGAGCAGAGCTCTGCCTCCGTTAAGGATGACCTCCCCTGACCACTGTGAGCCCTCGACACACAGTGTGTTGAACCTGAAAGGAAAATAAATGTGTCCCTCTAGTGCCGCCGGGGCGCCAACCCCGGCTTTCACATGAGAAAAAGCTCAGGAATGTCCAGGAAAAAAAAACGTTCCCTGTTACAACGGCACATCCTTCTCTCATTACACTCCAATAACATACCTTTGATTCGGGGCTATTTTTAGCCCCACTTCCTGCCCCGTCTGTGGGGCAGTGGAGTATGGAGTAGTCCCGTTCGGATCAGGAGGGAGTGCAGGACTTTTCACATGTCAAAACACCACTGAAGTTGACACTTAGTTCACAATGGAATAGAGCAGTTTGTGTGGGGTCTACATTCTAGAAAGCTTAAGATAAGATGAGATAGAAGAGTAATGATGATCCCTGTGGGGAAATTTGGTCATTGCATCAGCAAATGTGAAAACCCACATGTGAATTCAAAGCACATGTGCTTTTTGGACACATGTTGGTGTGAAATTAAGTCTTCACATGTGAAACAAATACTGACATATGTAATGGCAGGTGAAAATGTGCAACAACAAAAAAATAACACGTGGAAAAAAACACTGAATTGAAGTAAAAACTGTCACGTGACGTCAGAATACAGTGTGAGAAAATGTTTGTAGTTTTGTTTCACATGTGCAAAACCCACATGTGAAACAAAACCAACATGTGTCCAGAAAGCACATGTGCATGTGGGTTTTCACAAATGAACAATTTTTCTCACGTTGTATTCTGACGTCATGTGACAGATGTAAAACAAAAAAATTTTTTTTTCCACGTGAATTTATTTTTTCACATTTTCACCTGCCATTAGATATGTCAATATTCGTTTCACGTGTGAAAACTTAATTTCACATGACTTTTTTGTGAGTGAACGGTAATAGCATACATCAACAAACAATATATCAACAAAGAATATACTGTAGAATAGAAAGGTGAAGTCCAGTTTGTGGCCTGCAGAGCATTTCCCATGCCTTGCCCGCTGCACTGCTACACAAGGTGACATCAGAGACCATTGCCTGCACAAAAGGCTGTTAGCTTTGAGAGGGGAAGAGAGAAGGAGTATTTGCATGAAAGAGACTGCGAGGGACGAGAGACAAAAAGAGCGAGAGAGAGAAAGAGAGAGAGACAAGGAGAAAAGAAAGAGGGGCGAGGGAGAGCGAGAGGAGGGGAGTGTCTGTGTTTAAAACGGAATGGCTGAGTTATGTTCGTCTTGGCAGCGGCAGGCACGTCGGCTGGGCGCGAGGCGTCACGGCGCCACCTCAGGCTCTCAGCAGCGGCCGGGGCCTTCTCCCAGCACATGGCATTCATTTTGGGGGCTGCCGAGGAGCGAGATGGGGCTCCTTTTCCAAAGCCGAGCGGTGCCTGAGCAATTAGGGGGCTGCAATTACACAGGGTGGATCTCCTCTTGAAACATGCCAAGAGTAATGCAGTTGCTGCCAAGGATCTAATGGAAGTGACAGAGAGGAGAGCGGTAATGGCCGTCGTATACTTGATTTACACCAGGAAAGGCGCAGTGTTTTGCTGTTGTTTTTACACACAGCCCCGGCGCGTCCGCCAATCAGCTTCACAACAGAACACATCTGAGAGCCGTCCCCACGCTGATGATGAGGGATTGAATATGTGACTTAACCACATCCTCGGCTCGGCCAATCACCGAGCCCAGAAGAGTCCCCCTCCCAGCCGTTTTTCATGATGAAGGTATTTTCCATAAGTGGTAATAGAGTATGTGGCACCACTCTGTGAGGGAAGCGTTGCCTTGTTAACATTTCAGCAAGTTCCACTTTGGAAACCTGGACTACAGTGAAGGATAGCCAAGCATCACAGAGAATGGGAGTAAGGATCAGAAGAATAAATTAACAATGAACATTATTTAATTCAGTAATGCTAGCAAACCTGGCTCTGAGATCACACATGGAAACCTAAGGCCAACTGTCTCTATGCTTTAGTAGGGCTGGAGAGTGACTCAGTACATTACCTCAAGTACTGCGCCTATGTACATTTTTTATTATTTTGATTGTGCATTTCAACATTTTTTGTGAAATTGTTCACTTTTCCTTGTATTTTACTTGAATATTTCCATTTTGTGGGACTTGATACTTTTATTATTATTACTTTTATTGATACTTACTTTGCACTCCACTACAGTTTCCTGACTCGAGCTGTTACTCCACTTTGAAGAGGAACTGTACTTTTACTTTGGATACGTATACATTTAATAGCACATAATTCAATACTTGAGAAGAATGTTGAATAGAGAAGACTATTATGTACTTGTACTTTCTTAAAGTATTTGTACTTTACATGCCTACCACCACTGGCTTTAGCTTAATATGTCAAGCTAGTGTTTAAGGGGGCATCTTCATGTCTCAGTGGACTAAATGCATGACTTTTCATGACTTTTTGTCGAACATCATCCTCTCTTACTCCAATGGTTCTCAACGTGGGGTCCGGAGACCACCAGGGGTCCTTGAGGGGGTTCCACTGGGTCCCTAGCAAATTGATGAATTGTCAAACTTCATCATTACTTAATTTACAAGAAGTTAACACAATTAGAGAATGTAGAAGAATGACTGTTTTGATCATAGTTTCACTGTTATCTCTCTACCTACAATACAGATAGTCATGGAATTCTGGACAAAATCATATCTAACAATAAAAATATTTGGGTCCGAGAGACTAAATCTCAGGTCTGTGGTCCTAATGTGGACTAAATAAGGGTCCTTGATATGAAAAAGATTGAGAATCACTGTCTTACTCTACTATCTCTCCTGCCGCTCCTCGCTGCATACTGTCTAGTAAAACAGAAATGCCTTAGAAACACTCTTTAATAAAAGTTAGTGTTAGTGCAAAACCTTCAAACCCTTTAAGTTCAAGTCGGTATTTGTATTTATTTATTTATTTCTGTAAATATAAAACCAATTACCATAATAGCAATGCGAGATGCACTTTAACTTAGAGAGCACTTATGATTCCGCCCCCTCTCCCGCCAACTCAAATTGTATACGTCTTGGTCTTGGATGCTACATGTAATACTTTCAGCTTTCTTTTTTGAACTTTATACATTTTTTTGTGTGATATATGAGCAGCGATTATTGGATCCCTGAACTATGTAAACATGAGGGCAAAAAACGAGCAATGATTTAGACTTTAATTGATGTTGTGATTCATGGGATTGGCAAGGCTGATCATTTTCTTTTTCAATACATTCATAAAATGCTCTGCAGGAGACCTAATATGTTTTTTTCCTCCGTTCAGTCCTTCTAAGTAAATAACTGAGAGGAGTTCTGACTGGTAAGTCACAATAAAGCTTTGAAGACATGAATGTGTTCTTACAGAATGGGAAAAAGATTCCAGGAGTAAAATTACATCTTTAATACATCAAATACATCTTTTTTTTTCTTTGACTTTTTCTGAGAGCCAAAGAACAATCTTTTAACTCTGTCAATAATCATTGGGAGAGTGGCTGTGTCTGACAGGGCTGCAAGGTAGCTCTTGAGCAACTAAATGAAGTTATCAATACCCTCTGCACAATGATGTTGCTCTACCAGAACATCTTCTGTCCATCAACTCGACACCTTAAGGGAATACACCAGGTTTTTAGCTCACCGTGATGAGAACATAGACACCAAAATCATGTGCATGTGTCCCTGGTAGATCGCTGGCTCTGGTGCTCCATGCTAACACTTTAGCATACACTATGTTGAGTGATAGGCTCCATGCTAACACTTTAGCATACACTATGTTGAGTGATAGGCTCCATGCTAACACTTTACAATTTACAATTTCCCATTTGGCATACACTATGTTGAGTGATAGTAGACGCCATGCTAACACTTTAGCATACACTATGTTGAGTGATAGGCTCCATGCTAACACTTTAGCATACACTATGTTGAGTGATAGGCTCCATGCTAACACTTTACAATTTACAATTTCCCATTTGGCATACACTATGTTGAGTGATAGTAGACGCCATGCTAACACTTTAGCATACACTATGTTGAGTGATTGTAGCCTACTGGCATTAGCCAAAGTAAGAAGACTGACATTTTAGTAATGAAAAGTTGTTGGTGGTTTTTGTTTTTCAGCTGATGTAGCCAGGTTTATTTTTGGAACTATTTCAGGTGAACAACCACATATTCATCCACTACGCAATGATTTTTAGCTGTACACAGTCTCCCATCACCCACCATCTTCATTTCCTATGTAAACAGGGAAAGTAGTCCCTGCTAATATTTTGTGTAAATCTTACCAATCTCCTACACAAAACTATCATACTAAACAACATATCATTTAAGATAACTTACCATTTAGCTTTGGAGCCGCTATAAGTTCTCATTCTCTCACTTAGTGTCTACTATGACTGAATATGGTCTATCCTAAAGTATTAGCATGGAGCCTGGTATCACTCAACATAGTGTATGCTAAAGTGTTAGCATGGAGGCTACTATCACTCAACATAATGTATGCTAATAATAATAATAATAATAATAAACTTTATTTGTATAGCACCTTTCATACAAGAAATGCAGCTCAAAGTGCTTTACAACAGAGAAATTACATGCACCAAGTGCTTCACATAAAACTTGATAATGATAGTGAGAATAAGATAAATGTGATAAATGTGTGCATGCTAATGTGTTAGCATGCACCCTACAATTGCTCAACATGCCAAAATGTTAGCATGGAGCCTGCTAATACCCAACATAGTGTATGCTAAAGTGTTAGCATGGAGCATTGGAGACAACAATCTACCGGGGACACATGGATGATTTTGGTGTCTCTCTCGGCTAAATTGACACCGGACAATCTCCCAAAAAACTGGTGTATTCCTTAAAACTAACTTCCCATGGCATAACCGCATGGTCATGAGTATGCTGCTGAACTCCTGGTAATCATGGTTTAAATTTAGGTCACCTGACTGTGTGGAAGAATATTAATTTCACATAGCATTATTACTTATTAACCTAAATTCTTCCTTCCAGAGAGATATGTGCTCCATCAATACAAATTAATTATGAGCGATTTGATTCTGTTTGCTGGAAACATACTGTTAATATCTATTAGAGGTTTTGCGAGGACAATGTGTATTAGCACAGCAACCAGAGGTTAAAGGGATAGAGGGGGGATCTAATCGCCTTTGCCACAGTTACGTCTGAAACTAACTCAAATGGTTAAAAATGAAGTGTAAAGAAGCCCACACATGTTGACATTTTTGTCCGTGTAATCCCTGTGTTTTCATCCAGATTTTTGAAGCATAATCCCCATAAAAGCCACAGGGGCTTGAGAGAAAGGAGGGGTGAGGCAGCCTTCTTCTTGCGAGCACTTACAATGACAGATTAAAATGTGCAATAAAATAAACAGATCAGGGGGTTTGCGGGAGTTCACGGGAGTCTTGTTTTCTTGCTTTTTTTTTTGCCTGCATTCTCTAGTCTAGTCGCAGGAAGTCTGACACTAAATCGTCCGCCACACTGAAGCCGTCCAATCGCAGGCTGGAAACAGGTAATGACACGTTCAAAATAAGCCTGTGTTGTGCATTTTTTAAATGAGGAAAGCAATGATAAGTTATTTCTATGCTCACCCAAATTGATTTTCACGCTTCTGGAAATAGTTTCCATTTTCTGCACCATCTGCACCATCCTTCAGGTTGCAGTATGTGTCAATGATCTCATTTGATAATGTTTGATCTGCCAACGTTTAGGTGCATCAAAGGCCTTATTCTGAACACAGCAGCTCTCCAAAACAAACAGCCGAGAAGTGACGGCTCCCTGTGCACCGGCCACAGGTCTCGTCTGATGCAATTACAGACGCACCGTATGTAGAAGTTATCAATCAAGGGTGATCAAGCATCATAATCTAAATTGGATTATGAAAAATGCTTGTTTATCTGCTGATCTTATTTTAGTACAGAGGCCCCAGTGTGTCACGGCAGAAAGTGTGTAATCTTCTTTTGATGGCAAACAGCATGGGTGCGTGTGTGTGTGTTTGTGGATTGGTGTGTGATGGAGTCTCGCTCTGTGGAAACCTTTGACACGCACACAAGCACACTCTCTCTCTCACATGCACACATAGCCACAGTGTTTCTGGTGCTGGGACACACTGAGCACGTTGTTTGTGGAATTAACAGTGGGCCATAAATATGTCTTTGTGATAATCTCTCATTATAGAATAGGAAACAGAAATGCCAGTGATGAGCAGCCATACAGTTGAAAAAATGGTTGCCTATGGTCAAACATACATTCTATTTACCCATTAGATTAGATTAAGATATAATCCTATCATGGATATTTTCATATTGGTGTTATGATGGGCAATCACAAGTTAGCTTTCTTCTCATGCATCTATACTCTGGATCCAGGGTTTTACATTGCAGTCACAAGGAAATGACAATTCAAAATGATTCAATTCAGCCAGTGGGACACAACCATGGTGTCTTAGGAAAAGGAAACATGGTTTTCACCACTGTACCATGCTGCCACTCACTTTGAAAGTTGTGAAGTTGCAGGTTTTTCAAGATGGGAGGGGCGGAGGAGGCGGCATTAAGTTTTCCAGGAGGTAAAAGTAATGGGATTTTGATATAAAAATACAACCAAATAGACATTTTGTAAAAAAAAATTGGCATTTATTCCCTTACAAAAAAGTCTCATGTGAAAACACACATGGACACATGTTGATTTTATCATATGTGAACACGTGGATTTTTTCCATTTCCCATGTGCATTATCTCTTTACATGTGAAATGATGTGGGAAAACAAATCATTCACATGTGGAAAAAAACACTTCACCTATGAATAGAAATTTTACAAACATTAAGTACAAACTGTCACATGATGACAGAATACAACTTGAAAAAAAGTGTACACATGAAAACCATATCTCCCTCAACCTGTGTCCAAAAAGCCCATGTGCTTTGGGTTTTCACATGTGACTTTTTGGTAAGGGATTGTTAAATAGGTGTATATGGAGAATATACAGTATATGGAGAATTAGCTAACAATGTGAAAAAAGCCCTTTCATTGTCACTTTAAACAGAGTAAAGAATGTATTCTTTACACATGCTGTACTGAACACTAATGCGGGAAATAACCTGAATTACAGGACGACTGGGAAAGACGAGAATCCGACCGGTGATGTCCGAGCAAATGTAGAATACCTGTTGTATCATGGAGGGAAATCACATGTTGGCTTTGTCATCGTGATAGATAGTCCCACGGCGTAATGATATTACAGTAATCAGGATGTGAATGAGACGAGGCAAAACTTGACGTTGAGTGGAGGGGAGAGTGGGAGTGAGCGCAATGAAGATGGATGGAATTAGAAAGAGGTGGAAACAGAGAAAAGGAGGAAATGGAGTGTAACAGAAAGGTCCTGTACAGACAGCGCGACGCCGCCCGGCTCCTCCCAGACTGTATCAAACCGGGGGCCCGCACGCCACTCTTTACCGCGGGTGACACAGCACATGCATAAAGCACAGTCGCCTACCAGGAAATGCGGACGGTGATGCGATTAAGTGAAACAGCTAGGTACAGTGTATTGTTAATGGCTGCCAAATACTGCTCCCATCCCATGTTTGATGCTGCATGTAGAATCGGGAATGCTGTCTGCAAATAAGACAGAAAATCTCTTCTGTTGCTATTCAATTTAGCAATAATCAAATATAGGCTTTGCTGCTTGGCTCTGAGGAAAAAAACAGTATCTTTCATTGTTCGAACCTCAGCATTTTTAATGGGAACTAATAAACGCTCATCAATTTTATTCAGTGAAACCGTGGCCTGTACAGTTTGAGTGTGTTTAGTCCGATGAGTGGATAGATATCAGCTTGTCAAAGACTTCTTTTATTCCCCCCCCCTTCGGATGCCTGTCCGCACGCTGCCACTGGTAAAACAAATGCGGGCTCCTGCGGTAGAGCCCCATTGATCAAATACACAGCGAGACCACCAGTACTTAGTGCCTGGCCCGGCTTCCCCAAACACCCCTTGCATTTGTGTGTATCTAGTGGTCGGCTTGTTTTCACAGTCTGAGGAACAAGAGTTTCCAACGTGTTTACTTTCACCGTGAGCATCAACAGGCTTCGAGTGGGAAAAAGTTGCTTTGTTTCTGTCTGTCTCTCTGTCTGTCTACCTCTCTAAACCTTGGCCGCAACAGCTGACTATTCTTCCCGCCGGTCCTTAGTCCTCCTTTTGTGTGTTCTTCTTTCATTATCGCCCGGGGGAAAGCCGGCGATATTGCCTTTGCGGAGCTGGAGCAAATAATCTGGAATTAAAAAATGGATTCTTCAGGCCCTGATCCTTAGCAACAGGCCCATCACCATCTGTCCCGGCGACATGGGCGGCCTCCGTCACAGGCCGCGGCCGCGGGGCATGCTCTGTCACCTGTTCCCTTATTAAGTGTGTGCGTGTGTGTGTGTGTGTGTGTGTGTGTGTGAGGTAGAGCAGCATAGTGTCGTATGACAGGGGGGAACACAGGGGTCAAGAGTCATAACTTGCTTTGTCCTTCTGTTCGTCGCAAATGTGCTGCAACTCAGTCGTTTCAACACATACAGCTTTAATGTTCATACTTTCAGTGGTTAAATCTGACTTCAAACAGTCTTGACCTCTATTTTATTTCCTTTTCTCAGTCATTACATAATTCATTGTCACAGCAGGAGGGAGAAAGAGAGAGAGAGAAAGACAGAGAGAGAGAGAGAGAGAGAGAGAGAGAGAGGGGGAGAGCATGACATACTTAAGGCTATTCTCCGGTGTCCTGACAAAATGCAACATCTATATACATCTGGATAATTATAATAATAAATAATCTTATTTACTGAGCCTAGAAGTGTCCACAGGAGAATATAGTTCAAGGCCACGACTTCGTACCCAAGATATATATTATTGCCTCCTTTTGGTTAATCCGTACCCTCATTTTCATTATTTGTGTGCACAATTTATAATTTGTTCAAACAACAAGTTAATAAAAATATGTGGAAAGTATGTGTTTGATTTTAGTTCCTGCTGCACTTTTCAAACTGATTTCACTCACATGCTAGAATTAGTTGAATTTACTTTATTAGTTTAAATAGCCTTATATTTAAAAAAAATAAATAAGATATAGCTGAATGAAGCTTTTGATAAGGTATAATGGACTGATTTGCTGATAAAACTACACTTAAAAAAACCCTCAGAGGATGAGTTATCAAGGCGTTAATGATGCTGCCATGCAAGGTATTATTATTAGTAAAATATTATTAGAAACAACTGACATACTGAGAGCTGATGGGCTCTGCTATCATCAATGTGCAGAAGAACTTGGTGCTGTTGCTCTGGAGTAATAATCCACAACTTTTTCATATAAACAACCATTTTGCTACTCTCTATCGCCAATTGATACAGCAGTGATTTAGCCTATAGCCAGTTCATGAAAGCTTTGACATTTGCTGTTCTAAACAGTATACAAGAAGGTAAAATAAATATACGAAGCTGCAGTCTACACTGAGTGTCTTTATCATTACATTATGTTGAGTCAGTGCCTACATTGAATGCAAAACACCCAAGCAACGACTGCCTATCACCAAAGGTGTCGCCAAAATCAAGAAAGTATCCCTTTAACTTATTACATGCGCACATCTATTTGCACACAATTTTTTCTTTCCCTACTGCCGGGCTCCAGGTGAATATCTCAGAATGCTGTCTTGGGATTTAATCATTAACCACTCTTGGATAAGTCCTGCCATCACAGGGGAGCAGCTCAGAAGACAAGGCAGGCCTTCATCAAAGCAAATGGAGGCCATCTCAGACAGTATTTAGCCACAGGGAGCCCTCATCAGCCCCACAGGAGCCCACGTTCGCCATGGGCATTGACAGCTGCTAAATACCCCCCCTGTCCCGCCCCCATAACCCCACCTATATAAAACTATTACAGGGATTCTGAAATTAATCCCTCAGTGCGTCAGGCAAAAAAAAAGTCTGCGCCGTTATTGAATTCAAAGCCAAAGTGTCGGATTTTGCTTCAAATGCCAGAGATAAAGAGGTGTGCTTGTCAATTTTATTCATCAGATAATTATGAAAATGTATTATAACAAAAATCTAAAGAAAGAAGCTGCATAGCCAGACTGGCGTTCATATCTGGGTGGTCTTCATCATGAGAGTAAACAAGTTGTTTTATGATTCATTTTGCAGATCCTTGGAACAGGTCCTTACAATGAAATTAGCTCGGAAAAATAGAATATGCAGCACAATAGCAGCTTGTGTGTCCGGCTCATCTTATGTCCATGATTAAATCAATACTAACAAGCGCTGATTAAATTGATATGATCGGCTCCGCATTGGCGTGCCTCCTCCCCTCCTTCCGTCTCCAGTCTCTCCCACTGAGTGAAAGTCCCTCGCAAACTGGGATTTTCCGGCTCAAATTTTGTGGCATTCTGTGTCAAAACAAGCTATTGCATGAGATTTAATTTATTAATTTATTTTTATTTTTTTTATTATTTCATATTTTCAGTCATTGAATGAGCTGTCCCTGGTTTAATGTGAGGGTTACAGTATGAGAGAATTATAACTGAAGTGCATTAAAGTGCTTTAAAGTGCAAATTCAATTCCTGGAGTTGGAATTGGAATGTCACCCAGCTCTAAGGAAACAGAATTAGAATCGAATTAGAATGACGGGAAACAGAATTGAATTTCCATGAAATTCCACTTCTAAGAGAGTTTGTCTTGACATTATAAATCGAACTTTATGAATCAAATAAAAGACAGTTGAACAAACCAAATACATTCAATCATAATTTATGCATTCCGGTTACATGTTCTACATCAAATACCAGCTGAACGGTCCGTTTAACATTTTATAATATTCAGTATTGATAATATGTAACACTACGTGTAATCTCAGATATGTGGTAAGAAAAAATTTAAAATAAATTCAGGGGGCAGAACAATATTCCATTTTGTGTTTGATATCTTACATGGTTTGGCTGATATTAGCCAATTAATTTTTTAGCATGTGTGGCATATCGCAAAATTGGCCATAACTTGACTGT
The DNA here is from genome assembly GCF_048128805.1 of Centroberyx gerrardi. Lineage (NCBI taxonomy): Eukaryota > Metazoa > Chordata > Actinopteri > Beryciformes > Berycidae > Centroberyx > Centroberyx gerrardi. The sequence continues at coordinate 30,577,343 of NC_136006.1, read as the reverse complement.
GTGTCCAATCTTCATAGAACTTGCTACATATGTTGAGTACAGATACAGAAACATGTCGGCAAAAGCATTTTAAAATTGACCAATAGAGGGGGCTACAACTGCCAAACGTGTTGAAAAGGTTGCATCTCTCACAGTTTGTCATATTGTCATGAAACTTGTATCTCATCTACAAATTTGCCTCTTGGGCAATCAAAGTATATCTGAGTAGATTTTCTGCTATTTTTTATTTTTTGGAACATACATTTTTAACGTCTCCTCCTACACCGTTTGACCACTATAATACCTCAGTAGCAAGCTCTTTAAAAGTTGTTTACAGATTTTTCATGTTCTTTCATTTTGCTGATATTAACTCTTAAAGTTTTGAGGATGCGTGGCCTGCAAGCTAAATTGTTATAACTTCATGATAGATTGTCCAATCGTTGTTAAAATATATATTAAAAAAGCCTGGATAACCATGTGTGCAAAGCCGTTTTCAGATGTACCTTTAGGGGGCGCCACAAATGCCAAGAAATGCATATCTCTGAATCGGGTTGACAAAATGTAATGAAATTTGGTATGCATCATCAGTGTATTAGACAAGAAAGATTTGCGCATGTGGACATTATGGCTTACAAGTCAAAGAGAATTTCACCTATGAGACTTGGTAATCATGTTTGAACCTCCATTTGGAACTTGCTTCCTTGTAATCCCCTGAAATGTTTTAAAAATGTTTTACCATTTGAAAAGCCACCGAGAGGAGAACGATAGAAAAAAAAAAAGATTTTGTTATTTTATTCCTTGGTATGAAATCAAGGGGAAGAAATCAAGGGGAAAACAAATTTTGTCACAGCACTGACAAACAGCAACCCGACTTCGATCAGCAAGTACAAAAGCTTTCATGAACTGGCTATAGGTTGAATCACTATTGTGTTGCATCAATCAGTGATAGAGAGTAGCAAAACGGACATTTATTTATATGAAAATGTTGCAGATTATTACCGAAGGTTTGACAATTGTCAACCTTCAGGGCTAAGGATCATGTGTGTGTGTTTATGTGTGTGTGTGTTAGGCCCTGTGGGGTTTTGTGCTCCATCTGAAAGCTTAGCAAACTCAATACACTTATTGAATGAGACACCTATCGGCTGAGTGGACACTGGTGTCTCTCTCTCTGGGATCTAATGAGCTGTGACCAAAGGGTCTTTTGGCTCCTTATCCACTTAAGTGAGGTGGGTAAATGAGTGCTTCATGACCTGCAGAAGACATCAGAAGGCCGCGAAGCCCTTGTGATGCACACAGAGGAGTGTGTAGCCGGGGGGAGCCGCATCAATCCGCAAATCCTGAACGAGACCCGAGGCCATAGATCAGGGAGACGACGCGGGAACGAGACAAGCCGGTCCCTTCAGTCCATTCTCCGAAAATATCGGGGGAATCAATCACCTGACAAAGTGGCAGCACTTCTAAAGCAGGAAACGCCGCACTCGGAGTCAGCGGGAGAACAATGTTCGCACAGAGCTCCTCGCGGTGAGAAACTCCAGCTCTACCGTGAGCTGACAAGCCCGGGTGTGTGGACATCGCTGATTACATTCCACCCCGCGCCACGATAAGGCATCGCTGCCCATTCACACGGAATATCTGGGGTCAAACGTGGCAAGGGAAGGTTAACCATCTTACTATGGCGAGCCGTCCTCCAAGGAGAGCTCTGTTCTACTCATTATTTATTGCTTAATTCATTCTTTTTTACCAGAGGCTGTCCAGAATTAGCAGAGCTATGCGTGTCTGTCATGTCCAGTCGCCAAAAACCAGACGCCATCTGAATAACAGATCCCTGGGGCGAAGCTGTGTTGGAGTCTTGGAGGAGACAAAAGGCCCGTCTGTTTATCGTGTCACCCCATTGATATTTTGGCCGGGGGGTCTCTTAGTAGTACTCCTCCCCATTAGCATATCAACTTGAATTTGGGGTTTTCGCGAATCCGTAAACAAAGTTGCCAACGTGACTGATCCACGCTCAAAAGCAGCAAGGGGCCATAATAATGCCACCACTGTACGAGGAGCATGGAACAACGTGGAATTGCGCATAGGAATTTATGACAAACCTCCATCCACAAAAGGCTTCTCTTTCAGAGATAGGAGGTCATGGCGTATTTTTAGAATTGTGTCCATCCATCCAGAGATAGACCCATTTTTGTCACTTTAGGTATGAATTCATCTGTCCAAATCCTCTCTAACATGCTTACATGGTACATAATTCAAAATGATCCATCCTAAATATAGAATATTTGTCAACTGTCTTTATTAACTCCAGTATGTCTTACAAAATCAGATTTTTGTATATAAAATATGATGACTACTATTAATACAACATCCACAATTACCACAACTACGTCTAAACTTGTGATTTACAACAATAACTGTTGTCCCATATATAAGAGGGACACTTCCCCCCACCATGTTGCGCAAAAATTAAAACCGCTCCATATTGATTTGCAAATAAAATCATATGTCATATGAGTGATCCTATGACTGCATCATTGTGTGGTGAATATATCTGCTGTGACTATCAGAGGACATTCAGAAGGACTGCATGCTAATTTGTGGTTCTGCTGAAACGCACTATATCCCCAAGGCTCAAAAGTGAGAACTTCTTTGTTATTGTTGTTATTGCCAGAAATTGTGTTCTCACTTTCCTAGAATTCAGTAAAAAAATAAAAAGATAACAACAATAATAATAAAGTATAATAATAATATCTAGATGATTATTATTAGTAGTGGTAATATGTTTTATCAAACTGATGTTCTGATGTTATTTTGAAATTAATGTAATTTTTGAAATATGTCAGTTTATTATTATTATTATTATTATTATTAGTAGTAGTAGTAGTAGGCCTATGTAATTTAAGTAATTATTTTCTTTTTTTCTTTTTTCTTTTTTTTCCTTCTTATTTTTAATTAGTTTCACTTTTTTTTAAACCTGAAAAACAGGTTAAACTTGCTGTGTGCTCCAGCTGGATGTCCTAGCAGTCCAGAACCAGAACCAGCAGAGAGCTCCAGCTTGTACAACAACATGTACTCTAGGTGACACAGGGCTGCCCCTCATGCACCGCCCCCGGTGCTAGCCTTGTGGCTGTGAATGCCCCCTCTCAGGGGATTGGTTAATGATTGCCCTTATCCACGGCCAGTGATGGAGCCCCAGGCATATCATTGGACAGAAAAAAAAGCAAGTGGCCAGGATGCCGTTGTCGGGGAGGGCAGCGTAGGGGTCTAAATGGCACAGAATTCCACCCCGAGCCCTGGACGCATGAAGCGCAACATTGTGCGTCCGCCACAATAGCCACACTGTCGACACGATCCTGTCTAATTCAATTAGCTCGGGAGATGGTGCATAAATTCCCCAAGAATTCCTCTGATGCGCAGGGGTTGCCCCCAATGCGGAGGGCCAGTGTGAGTGCGCCTGTGTTCCGAGGTTGCGGACTAACCTGTCGGACACAATGACGCGCCTATGAGAAGAATGGGCCTTTAACACTGGGGCCAGACCTGAACTTAATTCTGCAGGGGCCAAGGTTATGAGTCATACCGGACACATGAAGTGGCTGACTGAGCCGCTCCCCTGGGGTCGCAGAGCTGCATGACACGCAATGCTAAAGGTTGACATATTGGGTCATTTCGGTCCTTGACGGAACTTTAGTTTGCATGTATGTGGTGAGAATTTTTTGCACTTAAATACAGCAATTGCACACGTTGACTTATGCTGATTTGTCTTTACTCCTGCACCCATTTATAATAATTTTGTATCGAAAAACTTCTCCTTTTGTGTTATTTCTCACCTCGAACTAAAGCATACGCACTAACCAAAATGTAACGATAGGAGCAAATACCTTTTCACTGATCGTGGGGAGCGAAGAGTCAAAGATGCGAGGATACATCTGGGTCTAACCCTATATCATTTGCTCAGACAGCACTGTGTGCTCATGAAAAAAAAAAAAAAAGAAATACACTCTCTCCCACCCATTGTGGTTCTTGGGCTGTGACCAGAAATCCCAAGCGAGTTGCAAGTTGTGAGATACCAAGGGGTCTCTCTAAACTCCTGCCAACAACCCGGCACGCATCTTTCCCAGAGGCCAGGAAAAACACCATTTACATCAATGCAGAGGGATGGTGTAACTATTTGGCGATCTGGATGCCACCCTGTATGACTCATCCTATATGGGGGATTTTATTGGAAAAAATAAGCAGGACGTTTCCAAATAATGAGCGAGATTCCTCCACTTCGTGTCATAGTAGGCTTTTTGGGGAGAAAGTGGGAAGGCAAAAAAAAAAAAAAAAAAAAAAATTCCTCTGCTGAATAAAAGCGATGTCCTTTGGCACGTCTGCATAATTCTGCACACCATTTTGAATCAAAAGGATTACATTCACTGTGAAACTTGCATAACATGTTTTAATACTTTTTTTTACAATCTGGCAATATCTTTGTGTTGAGCGATGTTATATTGTGACAATACCAGACTGAGTCAAACAGTTCTACAACTGAAAAGTTTAATTCCTAAATGAGCCACCATTGAGAAACATCTGACAAAATGATTGCTGACATTATTTAAAACTTTAACAATATGTATACTGAATATTATCAAGTTATTAACTATCTTGAGTCTATTACTTAACATTGTTGTTATTTGTTATATATGTATATGTATGTATATGTGTGTATATGTGTATATGTATATATGTATATAATGCACTGAACATCAGGGAACATCAGGAACTCCCAAAATGTTTAAATAGCATTTATTTATTTAACCAATTATCAGTTATTCTTCATTCCTTAGCATGCATGTTCTGAAATGATTTAATTCCATGATGCACTGATTTTAATGCAGCAAAAACACCACCACCTCTTATTCAAATGTTTGAAATGCCTTTTCACGTGCGCTCCGAAGATCTGCGTTCGCCCGTCCTCAGTGCCGAGGCTGACTCATTTGGTTCTTGGCTGGGCTTCAGAGGAGTGGTGCGCTAAAACACACTGACCACATGGAGCATTTACAGTTGTGTCATCGAGCCCCGTACAATGATTCTCATGACATGCGGCTACAAGGGTGTGCCTGCATGGCTGCACTTTCAACATCCACATACTCCGGCTCCGAAGGTCTCTACGGTTTAAAAACACGGTCAAAAGTACACTGGAACTATACTTTCCATGAGGTGAATCCAGGTAAAAACCATTATCCCTTATAGATATCCCTCTACTAATCACAAAGAAGGAGATATAGATAGTTTTGAATGTGCATAATATACTGTACCTTAATACAGTGGTTCTCAACGTGGGGTGCGGGGACCACCAGGGGTCCTTGAGAGGGTTCCAGGGGGTCCAGAAAATTGATGAATTATTAAACTTCACCATTATTTCATTTACAAGAAGTGAACACAATTAGAGAATATAGAAGAATGATTATTTTGGTCATAGTTTCACTGTTATCTCTCTACCTACAATACAGACAGTCATGGAATTCTGGACAAAATCATATCTAACACTAAAAATACTCATTATTCCAACTGGCAAGTGTAAAGGTTATAAGGCATAAGTTAATGTGATAGGGTTTTCATATCACATAACTCCTCATTATAAACAAACGACACACAGTAATGGAGAAGGAGAAGACACTCTTAAAGGTCCCATAGTTCTCATGATTTTTTTGTTTTTTGTTTTTTTCTGGTCTGATTGGAAGGATTTGTCATTCTTTAGCGAGGGAGCCAATCAGGACCAAGTCCAGTTGTGATGCGTTTTCCATGGACTTTTAAATTTAACCACTCAAACAAAAATCTAATTTTAGCAATGCCTTCACTTCTCCAAACATCTTCGATCATACATGTATATAAACAGATGAAAACATTAATTCCTATTATATGAGTATATGGGACTTTTAAAGTTTGCAAACATCTTGAGGTTCCTCCTCTATCAGTCTTCATGCCTCATTGCATCTAAGAATTACCACACGCGTTGCTAACAAAGCATCACATTGCAAACAGCAATGATTCCCTGTTGGCTGCTTTGGAGGAAAAAAAAACACAGAGAGACACATTCATACAGTTGCATGAGGACACACAAAGAGATGCACACACACGCACACACACACACACACACACACACAGACTCTCACCCACACCAGAGCCAAATTTGCCCTTTTCCTATTTTATTCTGACAGGCTGGAGGTGAAGCGGCTCGTTGGCAGACGGTTAGCGTTAGCGCGGCTCTGACCCCGCTGTACTACCTGCCGGGGTCTGGGAACGCCGCCAGCTCTCTTCCCCTCTTTTCCTCCTTACTCTCCGCAGCGCTCGGGCCCATAAAGCTGTCAGTACGCATGTAGGCCGAGTCACCTTTGCCACGATTTAACTCAGCAAATTCCCCCCCTCCCCTCTCAAATACACACATGTGTGTATGCGAGAGATGTTTCCACGCCACAGTAACCTGTTTAATATGGGAGCGAGCCAGACATCTTAACCACGTTTCTCATCATCGGAGGATGAGCGTACTGCGTTATTCTAACCCAGTTGTTGACCCAAAACTAGGTGAATAAGGGGAATACTTCATGCATGTGTGTTGAATTCTTTTTAGGTTGTATGCTTTATTAAAAGGAAAATATAGCATCCATGAAATTGTCATCATAGACTATTCAGAAATTGCACCACTTTGATTTTAAGGCCACGTCTCGCATTTATGTGGCCATAGATTCTTGTGGAGAATTCAGTTGACAAGAAAATCCAAATTCTCAAGCATACATTATAACCATAATAATAATAGGAAATAGATGAGGAATGTTTATAATTCTGAAACTGATCCTCTAATAGATGCTGTTGAGAAAATCATACAAACAGTTTATGCCAATATCTTTTTTCTTTATAGGCTCTGATACAGCATGTGAGCATTTGAGACAATCATCACATTTGTGCCTGTAAGCATACAGAATGAGAGCATTATGTTATAATTCAGCAGCCATGATATAATTCATTTTACATTCTGATCACCTATTCCAAAATTGCACAACTTTATTTTAAAGGCCACATCAGGCATTTACTGTATTTGGCCGTATGAAGTTTGGAGTAGATTCTTGACAGCTGCGATTGAACAATTATTACAAAATTTCAGTTATAATAATCCATTTGATACTTTTTGGCATTGCTCACACACTTCCTTGTTTACTCTGCTGGCTGCCAGTTTTAAATAACTACATTTTGAACACAATCAATTGTCATGATGGCAAAAAATTGAAAAATAAGGCCCATATAGCTTCTTTTTGCAACTCTCTGAACCTGTCAAATGTGTGAAAAAAAATCCAATCCGAGCCGGTCCGGTCCAATGTTTGCTTTTCAGCGGGCGCAGACTACACTTATGTTTACACTTGGAGTTTGGATCGCTTCTTAAAGTTACCTTGCAAATCCCTCCCTGCAGAGAGGTGCTTACAGCGATATGTGACATCAGTGCAGAGGGGGGGGGGGATCCTCTGCCAACTGACGGTACAACTGCTGGGGAAACCTGAGAGGGGGAGAGATGAAGGCCTATAAGCCATCTCTCTGCCTGGGGAGGAGGAGGAGGAGGAGGAGGAGGAGGAGGAGTGAGCCCAGAATGAAACCAATCCCTCCACCAAATCCGTTCTTAAAAGACAGAGAGATAGAGGGGGACCACTGCTTTTCCTCCATTTACAGTTTACTTACAGGTTGATCCTGTTACTCACATCTTCTACTTGTACTAGAAACATTTTGCTTTTGTTGTAATGCTATTGCTCTTTTCAGGTTATTTAACTGCTACAAGACTGAAATTCTAATTTGGCTTGGGCAATGACAAAGTCTCATGTAATGTGATAGAAGTTTGAAACAGAATCCAAATATTTGAACATACATGATAGCCATTTCACTGCATAACAGCAAATAGATTAGGAATGTTTCCAAAATGGATCCTTTAATAGAATAAAATCATACCAATTGTTTCTAACAATTTATGTCAGTGTCTTATTCCTGTGTATGAATGTCTGGGAGAAACCATCACAATTGGGCCGGTGAACATATAGAACAGAACGAGAGTGTTGTGCTGAGCAGATATCACAGGGCAGGGCGGGTCGGACTGTCACTAATGCTGTTAGCAAAGCTATCAGCTGAGTCATATGGCTAATTGCTAACATCGGAAACTGTTTATTTCATTTGCATCCTGTATACTCCAGAGCCCGCGCCGTAACAACGCGAAATCCCTCATCCCCCTTTTTTTTCCTCCACAATTAGGGCTTCGCCTTGCGCCTGCGTCAGCACATCTAAAACGCTTTGCATCAGCAAGTAAAGGGACTGTATGGTATTGCAATTCACAGATGCATTTTGGAGGGGGTGGTGGGGGGGGGGCAATAATAGCATTTTTGTTTTTTAAGAAATATATTACTTTTTTGTGCCTGGGATATTCCGAGGGAAGGAAAAATGCTAAATTGGTTAAATTCAGTGGTGAATAATTGGATTGTTTAGCCATGCCCAGTGTTTAAATAAGTCATGATGATCTCCTAAGGGTCAGGGCCTAACTTCAGACAACACACAAATGTGCAAATATAAACAGTCTCTCCATATTGCCTCAATAGACAATTTCACCTCGGGAGGCTTCTCTTTCTCCGTCTTTTCACTCGAACAGAATATTAAGATTAACTCTGCTGCGATTATGAAGGGGGGGTGCATTTGATTACGCCGCAAACTTTAAATATTAAATTGTAAGCTTATTAAACCTTAAAAAGGGGGTCTTAAAACTTCAATTATGCTACCTCTGAAAGGGAGGGCGTAGTCGGTGAGGCTCACAATGGCTCATGTGGGGTTCTTAGCATTGTGTTTCCTTGGTTGTTGTCATTATAAAGGCAGAGCCTCGTCAAACTTCCTGGTTCTGATAAGGCACAAGGCGCTCCATTCAGCCTGAGTGAGGTCATCTCTCGGTGGTGAGTTGACTGTGTGGGGAAAAGGGTCATTTTGGTATAATCTGTGTTGTCATGGGTACTGCCATCACACACGGCGTCTATATTTATCTCACGCTGTCCCCCGCAAATTCCGTTCATTACCCGTTTCCTACTCAAACCTAAAACCGTACTTGAAAGGGCTGCGTGATTTTGAAATTTTCACAAGATCCCCCCGTATGATTCTGTAAGTGCGGCAGCAGCGAAGTAATTAGACAAGATTTGATTACAGGACCTGTGGTCGCGTTGGCTCGCATTTTCCAAGCACACTTGGAAATTATTTTTGGAGCGCCCCAGAAGTTTTGTGCCTCGGTAACATATAATCCGCCGGCTGCTGTGTGTGTGTATGTGTGTGTGTGTGTGTGTGTGTTTAACAACAGAAAATGAGTTTTTCAACAAAAGCCTACACATGTTTTAGTGGGCTGTATTATGATGTCTGCACTGTCTGACTGTCTTTTAATGTCTTCCTGCTGCTTCTACACATATCCACACCACTGAACCCTATGGCACTGGACTTACTTTTTTTCTTGTTTTCTACCGTTTACTCTAGTGAAGTTTGGTTCCAGAGTGGCAACATTAGATGTTGTGTTCTGAGGGAGCTGCGCTATAATTTGCAGGATTTGTGCAATATGTTTACAAGGGCCAGCTCACTGTCAGCCTCAGACTGCTCATAATGCCGTGCTCACAGTTATTGGTAAACCATTGATTAAGCAGTAAGCGCTGTATAAAGATGCTGTATGGCATTTGTAAGCATAGACAATGATATTAGGGAAATAGTATTTGGATATTTGGTCTTGTTGATATTGGATTAGATATTGGTGTGTGTGTGTGTGTGTGTGTGTTTGTCCAAATTTGGTGTTTCAGTTTTTGTAAAATAAAAGAAAGGAGCTTAGCCAAAACCATTTTTAAAGCTGCAATATGAAACTTTTTGGACATTAACAATAAATAAACAAGATGTATTATATAGCATCATATATGTATCTTTAAGGTATCATGTATTATGGTTGTGTAGGATGCTAACCAGTTTGCTAACAATATACATTACTGCAAGGCACATTGAAGGCACATTGCAGCTTCAAACAGGCTGGTGACTTATGATGCTCCCATTAAAACCATACCTGTCTGTCACTTTATCAATTACATTAAAGTCTAGCTTAGGGACCCCAAAAAATAAGTAGTGGCCTTGATGTCTATTTAGACTTTTAATACAGATTTACACAAATGACATCTGAGCATAGACCTACTTGGCATAGACCAGCAAAATTCACAAGAAGGCTAGAATTAGGACACCTTGTGGCAAAACCCCACTTGATAAACTTCCTCATTTCACAAAACCTCACCTGGAGAAGCATGACTGTAACTCTGACCGGTGAACTTGTGAAAGAGAATCTCACTTGTGAAACGGCATCCTGCCATTTTAAGGTACTGGGTTGAATAACCACACACACACACACACACACACACAAAATACCTCTGAAGAGCCAAAAACATGACTTCTTTGATGGTAAGGTACGCTCCTGGTTCCAAGCAGGTTATTGGAGAGCGAGCTAATCTTTAGTCAATAAAAACAAACTTTTTGTGTTGGTGGAGGGGTGAATTTGGCGACAGATGGTCGAGTCGAACTTCTAATTCAAGTGTCTTCAAAGGTTGCGTGTTCTGCCTCACCATATGTGGCATCGCCGACTACAGAGCCTCTAGATTTTGGAACAGGCCAAGAGGGCTGCTGCAACACGGCTGCACCACCTGCTGCTCTGATGTAGCTCTGTTTAAAAAGCTTCACAGGAACTCAAAGTGCGAGGCTGGTTTGTGTGTGTGTGTGTGTGTGTGTGTGTGTGTGTGTGTGTGTGTGTGTGTGGGTATCGCTGCTGTCGCATGAAAACCTCGTAACTCCATTGTTGGTGATTTTCATGTTTTATCTTCAATTAAAGTGGATAGAGAAAATTCTACCACCCACGGTCCTATGAAGCCCTTTCAAAACCCCCACTGGATAAACTCTAAAATACATGGTGGTCAAGCTGAAAACAAGGCTGCGTTTTGGAGATGTGAGGTTTTTATATGTATGTTGTGTTTTGAGTGTGTGTGTGTTCCCCATATGGATGTGTTTGACCCACCTGTTCCATGTGGCATTTCACAAAAGCCGGCAGGCAGGAGGCCGTCTCATCAGAATACCTTGGAAGGCACATGAAACACACATTTTGAACCCCCATTTTGATGCATTTTAACACAGCCACTCTCTGTCTGTAGACGGTTTGCATCACCACACACCACACTTAGATTTCTAAGCGCTGATCTGATCATCAGATCTGTCGTCAGTTCCATCCCACAGCCCTGAAACACATTTTTGGATGAATGAACATAATAAGCGAATGCTGTTTTTTGAAAAGCAACAAAGGTTTTTAAGAGGAAGCATTGTGACATATCGTCTGGTTGAGCTACTCAGTGCCTCTCTGTTGTGATGACCTTCATTACACTGTCCCAGCAACACATTTAGACTTTGAATAGATGTTGATATGATGGCCTGTACCTACGTTGGAAATACAGCTCAAAATGAAAGTTGAGATGGTGTCCGTATAGTCGTCCATAGCTGCTACCTGTATCATTTTGTGAAATCAGGACCTAAATGTCTTTCTGATAACAGTTTCCAAAGCTGTTTTAAAGCAATATTCCACTTAGTTTTAACATGGGGGTTATTTGGCACTTAACAACCATGAAAACCAGAATATAAACTAATCACCAAGATGAGATGCAGCTGGATGAGTTTGTAGTGTTTGGATTTTTACTTCCCATTCATTTGAATGAGGCCATGGAAATAGACTGAAAACTGACATTTAACATGTTAAATGTAAACAGATTCAACAACAGATCCTGCTTTTAAGACAATAAAGCTGTCTTGGGTCCTTCCTCATTTTACATTTCTATTCTTAGTTTACACTAAAATTAGTATTTAAAAATAAGAGTAGCCTAGATCTAGTCTCCCAAACAGGAACTATCTCTCCTACATGATATCCCTCCGCTATGTTCTCTTCTATCAATAAAAATGATATTTGGGTAAATTATGTTCTAAAACGTTGGACCCACAGTCAGTAAATCACAGCAGCAGGATCTGTTGTTGAATCTGTTCACCAACGTGTTAAATGTCAGTTTTCAGTCTATTTTCGTGGCCTCATTCAAATGAATGGGAAGTAAAAATCGGAATGTTACAAACTCATCCAGCTGCATCTGATCTTGGTGATTTGTTTATATTCTGGTTTTCATGGCGGTCAAGTGCCAAATAACCCCCATGTTGTGGAATATTGTTTTAATATGAATGCTTATTGTGCTATAATATCATACTGTGAAAATGCTGTGCTTGTTTGGGTTGTAAACCTAAGGGGTTGGACTTGACCTCCTCCTGCACGTCGTCAGTCTGGGTTATCATAAAAAACAAAAGGGCACACTTTAAACTTCTGGGAGTTATACTGACCTTACAGAACTGTCCCATCTTAAAAATAACTCAGCGGTTTTGTCCCATGCGGTTTCGAAATACAATATCTCCAAGCTAAATGCTTTGCGACCTCTGGGAATTGTGCAACAAAACGGCTGATTTCTCCACTCGGCGTTACCTTTCCCTCTTAAGAATGGTATGTCTATTTAATTATGGATTTCCAGGCTAACTCTCGATGCTGTCCCTCTTCAGTACACATTCCATAAAGAGCGCTTTGATGCAGAGGCGTAGTGGCATAAACAACATCCTGTTGGCTTGTTTATTTTTTCACTTCAATACTAAATTATTCCGCTTGACTATCCTCCAGAGATAGGAGTAAGATCCTAAGTTTCTCAGTCTTGCTCAGGAAACTAATTAGACTGCTGCACTTACTGTGTGCATTTTTCACAATTAAAATGCACAAGGAATAAGGTTTCCCCTCCACAAAGCGTAATATTCATGCAACGTCAGATACTGAAACAATACACCGTATTCCTGGTAAACTGCAGGATTTTGAATGGTCATTACTTGATTTGATTTGCAGAGGCGGACCTGCCTAAACCTTGAGAGGAGTGTGTGTGATATATTCTTGCTGTGTTTATTCCAACACTTTCCCCAGGGCTATCTGTTAGTTTAAGATTCTTTGTGTTCTTTCACCCACTCACTACCTAGAGTGGAGGCCTCGAGCGGGGCGGGGAGACCTACAAAATAGTTTTCTCCCTTTTGAAGATTAAAAGGAAGCGCCCCAGAAGAAGTGCAATACAAACACCTATGAAGCGAGGAATTTATGATGACTTGCTTCTTGTAGCCGCTTTAATCTTGCTAAAGAAAACAACACTAATAGTTTCCTTTTCCGACCACTTGGTGACTACGCAGCCTGGCTCGTAGCCTGATGTGGACTTTCCAGACACAAAGAGGGCTTGGCTCTCTGTCAGCGCTCCTCCTTCCATGTCAAGTTTTCACAACCATAATTGTTACTTAAAATATGTCCTCTATGAGTGAAGGAAAATCACTTTGTTATTATTGTCGCTCTCACTCGCTGCTCTCAGGGCCTTTTGCTTTAGTTTGTCTCAATCTGCTTTACCCTCATGTATATTCTTCATGTCAAACTGTTTTTCAATGCGAAAGAGCCTGCCTGGTCAGCACATTTAAAAGAGTGACAGTTCCTTCCACTGATATAAGTTGAATTTCCTCCTGCCTGCCAGACCCGCTGCCTCGCACACAAGAATTAAAAAACGGACTGAGCCCTCTTTCCTGTCGTCTCTGCGATCTGCTGCTGCACTTCCACTTTTGCTGAAAGTGTTTCTCCGTTGCCTGCGACGTGAACGAATTGTTTTGAATAAGCCTTCCTCGGGATTTCCTCCACTGCAATCTCGCTCTAATGTGCATTAGTCATAAACAGTGGCTGGCACCAGATACAGACGAGTCCCAGCCCACGCATATGATAGCACAGAAGACGTCTCATATCATCGCCGCCCGCCCTAGTCTGACTGGTGCCTTTTACAAATCAAACAGGCTATTCTATGACTGCACTTGCTGTGCATGACTTCATTAGTAACCTCCGTGGCTTTAGGGTGACGGTGTCTCCCGTGATGAGGGAAATAAAAGAAGGAATCGGTGGAACCTTTGCACAGACCCACATTCTGCACTAAATCCAGCAAAACACAGATCTCTCCAAGCATAACACATTTGGTCATCGCTTAAGGACGTTACCTTGCAGACACATTATATGCCATTTCAGAGCAGCAGGGGATTGTGAGTCAACAATATCTATTATAGCATGGAGAGAAAGTGTCAGGTAAGGGTTTGGCGTTTGAGGGCTTGAGCAGTTCTCACCACTGAGATGTTTGTCCAACAAGAAATATAAAGCCCGAAGTCTAAGTCCCTCTGGTTTTGAGTTGTGTCAGTGACCTGGCACCCAGCTACCCCCTACCTACTTTGTCTGCATTCTTGTTTTTGCCTGCCAACACAAACTCAACCAATCTCCCTCCAACACACTACCTACACCTCCCTCCCTGCTTGTACGCCTTCTGAGTTCAAGCTGGGGAAATGTCTCTTTTTTTTTTTTCTTTTCTTTTCTCGCTCACCATCCGACTGTTTTTTCTCTGTTTCTTTTTTAATTTTCTTTCCCTTAAGACACCATGCAGGAGTAATGTCTCCGCAGAATACTGAAGGAACAAAAACATATGACCGGCAACAGGATGACTGCAGTCCCTCCCACACAAGGCTTAAAAAAGGGATCCTGCCCATCTGACAGCATTTAGCAGAAGGGAGTGTACCTTTTCAAAAGAACACTTCCCAATAAGTTATAAGAATGCGAGAATGCTTTCAGCCTCTATAGTGGCTTGTTTTCAGAGTTGTCAATCTCAGCCCTCTCTTATTCTTTCATCCAAATGGCTGACAGGCTCAGGCTACGTAGGATGTTAGCCATTGTTTCAGAGCAGCCTACCGCCAATGCTAACAGACTCTGTTTTCATATGACCGTGTGGGTGGACATGTTTTATGTAGCTAGAACAGTACCATAGACATTTCATGAAACTTTCATGACCAAGAAAAAAGCTTTAACATTATATAACTTCAATGCTCTCCATGCCACGGCCGAGAGTCCTTTATCATTTGTATCAAATACCTCAACCACTGTCTATAAAAGGTATACTGTACATATCATGCTTCACTTGGCAAGGTACCGTAACGACCCAATTTCGCACGGTGAGCTTGATCTAGTTTAGTCCTCTTGGATGGTCGGAGGAGCAGAGACAGATATACCCCCAGATTGTTGCTGGGGAGCCTCCAAAAACAACAGGGGGACGCTGAACACGACCCTGCCAGGACGTCCTGACCCGACTCCCATTCCTGGGTAAACACAGAGAGGCTAAAAAACGTCCAGACGTCAGCCTGGAATATAAACAAAGCGCTTCTGCATGGCTGCTGAGAATAGGAAGTTTGGACCGGGTTCTTGAGTGTTATCGTCACATTGGGAGTACCGCATTTGAAGCGTGACACCGTGCTATGTGCCATCAATTAACATATAAGTAATTGCAAGGCAGGCAGCTCGCTCTGCGTCCGCAGACCTAAATACATGACACCATCTCCGACGGTGGACAATAAATGTATGGAGTCCTGCCGAGTGGTAAAACAATAACTATGACACTTTGACTGGAATTTCTATGAGGCCCCTGTGGAACGTTTGCTCTTTCAAGGTAAGTAATACGGATCAAGAAAAACAACCATAAAGGGAGTCCCCAGGCAGCCTTATTGCCTCCCACTCAAACCTCCCCCGTTACAGCACACGTTTACATTGGCTCCGACTCCACTGGCCTCAGAGTTAAGAAGGAACACCTGAACTGTGATAGCTGGTAATCTTACTCTCTGAACCCCTGCACCACCTACAGACCCCGACGAGCCCCGGTGATATCATGCGCTAACCGATGCTGTGTGGGTCTGAGTGTTTTTCCAGAGGGTTCGTCTTAGACGCGATGGTATTTATCCATGCCAAAGAGATTCCTAGTCACCTCAAAAACTGAGCACATACCTGCAGCAGCTGTTCCTCCTGAACACAAACTTGCGATATGAAAATGTGAATCCATATTCAGAGAAGTGGGTTATCTACCTGAAAGCACTGTTTGCTGGGAATTGCTTTGATTATGAAAATGAGTGTATGTAATTTGGGGATTAAGGACAAAATATAGGACTTGGGCCAGCATGGTAGCTTCTAAAAGGTGTAGGGTGCTTTAATAGGCATGGTTTTTGTCCACTCATGTCAAAGTCAATGCTTGTCACTCCTAACATAATGGTTTTGAAAGATCATCTAGGCAAATTGAGAAGTCCTTAGCATATGGCTAACATCACTGTCATGCTCGTCAAACTATTCACTGTCTACAGCCTGTCAGTAGGGCTTTGTTATCCTGGAAGATGTCACTCCTATAGAGAAAGCAATGCATTGTGGACTGATGCTGGTCACGAAGAACTGTTGTTTTTAAAGCTGCAACATTTATCATTTTAACATTAATAAATTATTACCACATTGATTATACTAATTGAGACATCAGTATAATTACTGTAAACAAACAAGACCATCACCAATAAGCCTCTACTGGCCTCTAAACTGCGTTTTACATGTCTGCATTTTACAAATCTGGAGGGAAATCTGCTGGATTGCTTTACAACACAAAGGGAGATTGCTTTAGAACACAAAACAGGAACTGAGAAACACAAAATGTTTAAAGGAATAGTTCACCCAAAAATGAAAATTCAGCCATTATCTACTGACCCTCATGCCAGCTGAAACACAGGTGAAGTTTGTTAGTCCATATAACACACAGGGAGGTTGCAGCACACAACTTTGTAGCAGTGTTCACCAAAAAACTGAAGTCTTTGGGGGCCGATCTTTAGAGAAAAGAGCATAAAAAGAACAAAAAATATCCATAAAATTACTCTATACAGCTCTGCAGCATAATCCAAGTCTCCTGAAGCCAATGATCACCACAGTGAGTGGAAAAGGCTGATATTTACACCATTATTTAGCGCAAATCTTCACTACAGTCAGTTGTTTTCGAAAAAAAAAAAAGGGTGCACATGCGCAGTCCGGGTGTGTTTTATGGACTAACAAACTTCACCTGGCTTCAACTAGCATGAGGGTGAGTAGATAATGACTGAATTTTCATTTTTGGGTGAACTATTCCTTTAATGATTGAGTAAAATTGACGTCTTGCTGTATTCTGATGCCAGGAGATGCACCCTCTGCCAGTCTAAATCAGATCGCTTTACTATGGTGTGGGTTCGTGTCAGTGTTCCCTCTATTTTCAACATACTCCGTACATCACTCCATGTCAGATAGTACGTGCTGTCCTGCAGGACTTAGGTGGCAATATGTCCCACAAGCCACATGGTAAGAGCTTTCAGCGCATGGAGACACTGAGCAGGAACAGGCTCTTTACTGCAGCCTTGTAAAATACTGCAAACTGCTGTTTTCAATTAGCGCTGCACTGAATGAGGGGGGCCTACCCTGAACACCTAAAACAGTCAAGGATTCGCAGTAATCCAGCAAGTCAAGCTTTAACAACTTCTTGACGGGTCATTTCTCAGACATTATGGGGAAGAAATAGATTTTACAGCCAGGGGTCAAGACCAAGAAGCTAACTAGAGGAGATATGGCTTTACCCCACACTTCACATGTTATTAGTATCAGATACGACTAACCAGTACCTGCAGGGTTGACAAAAGACCTCTTTTAAAATGTCATCAAAGACAAAAAACAGTTACGTTATAACCTTAATGCAATCATTCAAACTGGGTCTTAAAGATCCACAAGGAGTGGCAGTTTGAACACAGAGCTCATGACATGACATGCTGGAAAGGGGCTTGTGTCGGACTAAGTTTACGGATGGTGCGGAGGGCGGAGGCTGCCAGGAAGAAAGCCGTAAACATTTGGAGTTGTGACAGCGGTGTTGACATGAACAGGACCTGCTGAATCCTCCCAATCGCCCAGTCGGTTGATGACTACTCCAACTCAGTCTTCACTTTCATTCTGCCTCCCTCTCTTATTTTCTCAGTCTTTGTCTTTCCCTCTCCCTCTCTCTTCTCACTCCAGTTGCTCTGCACTAGTTTTTCTTTGTAAAGAGATGCAATGTCAAAAGTAGCACAAACACACTGGTGCATCTTGTGCATGATCTCACACCACCATCATGATTGCCCTTCTGATGGGTCCTATCTGTCTGTGAGTCTTGAGATGGCTGAAGAGGCTAATCCTGGATCCACAGACTTTATTGCAATGTGGCCATGGATGCTTAGTATTTGTGGTGGTAGGTGGATGGGCCTTCTTAATGGAAAGACTCTCCTTTCTTTGCTGCCGCTTGTCTTTTGCGGCCTGTTGGAGGTCTTGCACGCATGCACGCACGCACACACACAGACACACACATTCTTCTGCATGTGTGCAGTCATCTTTGGATTAGAGAGGCGGTATAAGACTACTCCTGCACTCCTCTCGTCTATCCCCCCACTCTCCTCCCACTCATCCTCCTCTCATCAAGGCTTCCTGCGAATCTACCTGACAGGCCTTTCACAGGTACAGCTAATCCCCCCCTTAGGCTGCACTTCATGGTTGCACCGAGCAGCTCACAGAAATGGAAAGTCAACCCTTTTTCTTTAGCTAAAAAAAGCCAACACCGTTTTTTGAAAAGGAGAAACCGACGGGCCAACTCAAATCCCTTCTCCCCTCAATGGTGATGAAAGGTCAAGGTGTGGACATAGATGCTGCAGTATCCAATTCCTGGCTCTGAAAAGGTGCCTTGTAAAACCTTTTCGTCTCCTGATTTGTTGTGGGCTTAGGGGAGAGAGCAGAACGTTTTCCCTTCATGTCTCAGGTAGGAGTATATATATTGGCGTCTTAACAGTGGCTTTGACATCTTCCAGGATTGGTGTATTTGTGCGGCAGGTTTAAGGCTTATAAATTCTCCTTTGGGATGTCGAGAAACGCACACGTGTGCTCATTCCTACATGCCTCACCTCCAATCTGGCGGGTCCTGTGAGAGGCCGGAGGGCGAGCCGCTTAGCTCTCTCCCTCACATTCCAACCTAGTCATTCACACTCCTGATAGGGCCCACTTTGTATGACTATCATGCCTAGCATTCACTTCCTCCTTGAGCAAGCCTGGCAGATAACACCCTTCACCTCCTTCCACACAAAGAAACACCACGCACACATGCGTGCACACACACGCACACTGTTGACAGGGCTGACAGTTCAGTGTACAGTAATCACAAGCCAGTCACATCCTCCTGGTTTCCTATTCAGGTATCACCCCACCACTTCCTCCCAATGATTAGCTCTCCATGTCCATTTCCTCTGCCGGGCCAAATAGGGTTCACATAGCGGATGGGGACTTGCTGGACGGGGCTGCAGTGGCAGCGGCAGTGATCTGGGAATCGGTTTGAGCAGGACAGTATATTCTCTGACGATCGGGGATGAGTAACTTAAAGAGGCAATGAGTGAGATTTTTACTGTCCCATAGCACAAAATGACCATAATACATCTGTGGGGGCGGAGGTAGGGTTGTTGATCAATCCCAATGACTTTCTTGGCCAGGTGCTGAGGTGCTTTCAAAACTCACTTTCCGGCTTGTACTGTTTTGGAACAAGAACTCCCCACCTATTGGAGTTTCAAGACACTCCCAATCACCCGCAACACATTGCAGCAATGAAGGCTTAAACGCCTTGTTCTCAAGCCAAAAAAGCAAATGCCAGCAGTATTATCATTCTAGTACTGCGCATGGTGAATATTGCCTCTCACTAGCTGTTTCTGTTGCATCTCTGCTGTCATTAGCTAGCTTATTCCTCTCTATTGTGAAAATGTGACTATTATTTTTGTCCATTACAGGCCACCGTAAGCTGTGAGACCAGAGACCTGTTGATGTTGTTGTCATTTCTACTGGTCGCCGATAGATAAAAATTACTTCATACACCTTTAAAGGAAAATGTCATTTAGAAGTCTCTGCACAGACATGCACACCATGTGAATCAACACATGGAACATGCATGCACACATGTACGCATTGAGGCACACACACACACCCCTGCCCACCCACACCCAGCCTCTTCTGTCAGAGTTGTCATGTCACCACAGGATCCCGTTCTCTTTATCTGAACTCCTGAGGGCATCAGAACAGCCACAAGGAAGTGCCAACGACCGCCCCGCGGGTAAATTTAGCTCTAACCTGACAGCCCATCACTCTAACTATGGAGCTGACGGGACTGCATCTCCCTGCCTTGTATGATTACAACGTCCGCGCTCTCATGGGCCAACTTTCGCCAACAGTTTAAGTCAGATATAACTGTTTCTTATCCATAATCATCCTGTTTCTTATACATAAATGTAACATCTGTATTTGTAGAAATCCATACTTTCTCCCCATGTTTCCCACCCATACAGTCTATTTAATGTGTTGATCACTAACATGTTTATATAACTCTCCCCACATAAACATATGTATGTATAAAGTTATTATTATAACTGCACAATTGTTTATATTCTATTTTATTGTTTATTTCATATTCTAGTTTTGTGCCTATATTTTCTTTTTCGCTGCTGTATCCTATTATGTTTGCTGCTGCAATGACCTAATTCTCCCACAGGGATCATTGGCAAATCAATGGCAAATTTCATTTTATCTTAATGTGAAAAAATGCACATGGCAAATTCTTGTAATAAAGAATGACTTAATAAAATGACTCAAAGTCATAAAGGTTCCTCTTGCCAGTTGTGTTATTGCTGCTTGGTTACCTAAGAGTTTGGAACAGTGGCAAGGTGACTTCGGTATGGGGTTTATGGGTCTTGTGCACTGCTAGACCGTTAATGGGATTTGGGGTTTAGACAGCCTATGGAAATTAATACCATTCCACACAATGGTGACAGTGCCTGAGTCAAAAGTCAAGACCCTCTGATCTTCTCCTTTGTATTTCAGGTGAAGTGATGGCGTAAAATGAGCAAGTGAGCAACAGTTACAAAAGCCTCACTCCCCTAATGTGTGTGTGTATGTGTGTGTGCGTGCAGGTTTTTTTTTCCCGTCAGCATGCTCGTTTTCTCTTTCTGTTCCTCTTATGGCGTTTCAGCCACAGACTTTAGCTCATAAATACAGTGTTTCCTTCAAAGTGAGGACCTACTGTATATTGGGGCATGACCACATTGTGGAATCAAGCTCTCCTTAGAGTAAATCCTTCCATATAAACTCTTTGCTCTGGTTTTCTGCATGATAGCAACAGATAATTTCATGTTTCGGTGTTTCGAGAGATTTTCCATAGGTGGCATTATGCCTACCTTGGGCTGAGAGCTTAGAGCTGGAAAATCATTTACTGAAGACTTTGTATTGGAGCAAGACTTGCTCTCCAAGCTTAATCCATTGCCATATCTTGTCCTATTCTTTCACATAGCGAAACATTTGCTGTGCAAACAAAGGGCTTCACTCCAATACACTATATACTGATTGTGCGTTCCCCCTAATATTGTACACAAGTGTGGAGGTGTGAAGAATTACAATTAGCCATGGAACTGTAATTGAGAAGCTTATTGGTATGCTTGTACTAAGTTACAAACTTTACCATTAAGTTGTGCTGAAAAAACAGTCTAGACCAGCCAACCTGGTTATGCTGGTGGCCAGCTTTCACCGGTCAGCCTCTGACTATAAATGCTGGTTTAGCAGGTGACCAGCATAGTATATACAGTAATTTGGGCAGTTTCTGCTGGTCTAATCTGGTCTACCAGAATCAGTGTTCTCTTTTACCACCTAAACCACCGTCAGACCAGCTCTGCCCAGCTAACACCAAAGGACCAGCAGTGCCCATCAAAAACCACTGTCAACCAGACTTAGCTGATTTAGGCTGTTTTTTTCAACAGGGACTTTGAATCACTTTAAATCCATTTCATTTCAGAGTAAGGCTCTCCATAAGCATTGATCAGAAACAATTCTAAATTGATCAATTGTGGTCACATTAGCAGCTGGTAAATCAACAGAGAAGAGTAACCTTAGACACTTTATTTTCTTAAATTATTTAGGCCTATTTTAATAAAAAAAACAAAAAACTAGTTTGAATTGTTCACTCTCTGTCCAATATTGTTATTTGTGAAAACATACCTTACTCTGAGTACATTTTACTTTACCTTTTACTTTTACTCAAGTAGAATTACACTAGGCATTTTACTTCTACTTCAGCAGGATATTTTGGTACTCTTTCCACCACTGGTTTGCAGTAGGCCCATTTCAAAAATACAGAGGATAACATCTGGTAGAATGTTGCTCTTTGGCAAGCAAAGGTCTTTAGTGAGACATTCTTACATATAATCTTTCCCATGTTTCTATAGACTGTGTTGAGCGTGATAAAAATAAGATTCTGAAATTCATGTCTTATTCAATCCATGATAAAAAACAAACTGAAAATGTCCTTCCCCTTTATTCAATAACGCTACTACACTGGTGTTTCTTTTGCTTCTAGCTACCCAACTAGCATTAGCATGGTTAGCGAACTAGCTACGCAACAACCAGGCTAACACAAACCAATAATACTCTATCTGGATGTTAACTAAGCTGCTATCGGGGATAAATTTGATGAATGTTTTCAGTTAGTTTACTTAATGTTTCCTCCACATGCATGTACAGGTTTGATGTTAATGCTTTTGGACAGTTTTTGATGCAATGCTTATGGAGAGAGAGTGATTTAAAATGTAGTGTCAGTCAGAACATACTTAAAAGTATTACTGACTTAAAAGAAAATACTCAAAAAACTACACAAAAAAACGAATTATTTACAATAATGAGAGTAAATGCAATTGGCTTCTTCCATCCTCGGCTGCCTGCCTCAGCGACTATATGCTCTCGGGTGTCAGGGTGTCTGTGCATGCGAGTTGTGTGTGTGTGTGACACCACCTGGCCGTGATCAAAGGGTTTACCGGTGATCAAACAGGAACAGGTGTGTGTTGGCTTTGTAAACATGCACGGATAAACCTAACCTGACAAGACAGGTGCGGCAGTTTATGTTTCGTGCCCCGGACCTGGCGAGCACGTGACTCCGCCGGCGATCTCCCATCACGCGCTCAGCCGTTAATAATGGCGGTAATGGCTGTATAGGTACACTAATCTCCGATGGTAACATTTGGCTTACCTTAATCTGTCTTTTGGACTCGGGCTGGGTGGGTGGGTGGCAGTATTAGAAGGGAGGCGGGAAATGGGACTCTGCGGTGGGAGGGTTTAAAGGGGAATTACACTAATCAGTTCAAGGCCCCTCACATACATTCTAAAACTTCCCATTAGGCTTAGAGCACCACGGCGTGCCAGGCTGCTCCCTGGGGGCTTCACATCTGGCTGTCAATTAATGCCTGAACCCCAGCAGCTCTGCCTTTCAAATGCAAGGTAGGAGCTGGAACAAAACACAAAAAAAAGAGAGAGAGAGAGAGAAGGGGAGGAGGCTGCTCGCGAGTGGGATGGGTCTCTGGGAGAAGGGAGGGGAGGGGGGGTTGGCATCGGCAACCAGGGGTTTAATAGAGGGGAGGGGAGGGGGCAGGGGGGGCATGGCCTAAACCCACCCCCCCAAATCTGTGGGGATTTTTTCGACACATGAGGGCAGCGTGGAAACATCCAAAACAGAGGAGGGAGCAGACGGGGGGGGGGGGGTGCTGCGATGGAGAAATCCTACATTTGTGCTTCCACACTTGCTGTGACAATGATAATGCCTGTTCATATCACATTATAAGATAATCATAGATAATCATAAAAAGTGAAAAAGTGTATGCATAAAATAAGGATGTAACATTTTACATTTTATGGCATTTCATTAAGCGAGTAGAATAAGAGAACATTCTAAAGGTTAAAAAGGGGGGAAACTAAGAGTGTGATCAAGTGCATATAGAGGGGAGGAGGTGAGGCAGAGGCAGCCTGATAAGATAATTTTTTAGTCTATGCTGAAGATGCAGAGTGACTCTGCAGGCCTGCCAGACGGTGGGAGGATTGTGTTCCCACCAGGGGATTGATAAGGACGGACCCCCTTGACAAGATGTGACACTGGACAAGTTGACACATCTCCACTCAGCTCCCGTGCTACTTCAATTTGTGAGTGAAATGCCAGGTTGACTGAGACATATTGATAGACTGGGTCAAAGGTTATAGTATAAAGCATATCTGTGCGCTCCGAAATGCTTCAATTTGCAATGACAGTCAGATCTGTATTGGTGTTTTTCAAAAGATCCCAATGACCCTCAAAAGATGGATGGATATTGTTAATCAAACTGTTATAAAAAATATTAGGGATAGGACGATATGTTTACCTCACGATACGATTTGATACGCGATATGGGATTCACGATGCGATACAACCACGATGCAATGTAAAAAATAAAAGTTCAATGACATCAAAGTATGACTGGTGCAGAATTATGTTTATTTCTGAGCCGCAAATCTTTCTAGCGATGGCATTGGGTTGCTAGAATGTAAACAACAATTTAAAAATGTTATTACAAAGTGCAAATAATATAATTTCCTTGGGATTCATTTTTCTGCCCCACAATATGTATTGTCACATTCTTGTATCGCGATATATTGAATTTCAATATATTGTCACATCCCTAAAAAATATTAAAGTGCCTAATCTCCTTCTTCAGCTTAAGGCCTACTGAATACTCCCTGCCTTCCCCCCACTAATGGCAACCTAGATATATAAAATCATCAGAAAGTTTCATCTGCCCTTCTTCCAAGGCTCTTTCCAAGCCCTATCTCAGCTTGAGCCAGGCAAATATTTTAGAGAATAGACAGAGGCCACAGCTAAGAGAGACAGAGTCGTCCAATTCAGATCTCATCCCTATATTCACAAAGGACATGAGGTTACCACCCTAGACACAGTCAGAAATGAGACGAATGTCCTATTACACAGCATCTCTGGGGTCTCATGAGGTAGGGACAGGGCCATAAAACACATCTCAGCTGTGCGGACCTCGAGAAAGCGCATTCCCATGCTGCAAAGACCCAAAGTGCGTCTCTCTTGTTCTTCGTCTTTTTCCCTTTGCTGTGGTGATTTGTCTCCCAGTGGCACAGAAAGATGACAACCCATGTTTGAAACATGCTCGTCATCAGTAATTGCCACGGCATTCCATCCCCTTTAAAATATAAAAGGAGGCCAGTAACAGGAGGCGCCAGGGTCCACGGCCCAGGCAGAGCTTGGCAGGAGATCAAACCCAACTTTGCTGTGACACTGGTAGGGACAGAAGCACCTATTTGTTTGGACAGAGCTTAATGAACAGGGCAGGGGAGAGATGGGCGGGGGAGGCAGAACGGATAACAAAAAGGCCGGGCTTATCTGACCCCTTGGGATTGTGATTACCTCAACAGAAAAACCTCGCTGGGCACAATTTTCACTTAGCAGAACAGTACAGTGCAAGCTGCTGTACATTGTTATCATTAAAGTTGCTTAGGAACCTGCCTTGTTAAAATGTCCCCCCTGAGTTCACTGTGTCATACTGTCTAAAATGGATAGTTGCTGTCCTCACGGTGTGTTCACACATTGGAAATTGCTGGAAAATACTCAATAAACGCTCACCTTTGACCGCATACCGGTTCATCTAAATATTGATGCGCCGACCGAAAATCACTGCTCCGTCCCATCATGTGTCGCTTAGCAACTGCTTTGTTTAGCTACTGTTCAAGAACTACAGTATATAGCTCTGTGGAGGAATTCCATGCAATCATTACTATTTAATTACTGTGGATTAAAATTGAACATTGAGCATTCTTCATTTTCTAATGTGTGTTTTAAAAACAATAATTCCCTCAACGCTGTGCTTTACAGTGATTTTAGAGGCAGTTTTTGGGCAGTTTAGGGTACGAATCGGGAAGTGAAACTATGTGGTGACCGCCCCCAAACAGACACACACACACACACACACACACACACACACACAGATCTGGCCTCAATGAGCAGATCTGGCCGAAAAGGTCAAAAGGTTGCCAAGCCTTTCACTGCAGCGTGGTCACGCCTTTAGCCGTGTTGGCAGCCAGGTAAAAGAGCTCAACCCCCCCCCCCCCCCAATTCATTTCCAAGGCTTGATATTAATCTGCCCCCAACGCCCCCCCACCCCCACCCCATCCACCTCCACACACCGCCTCCCCGCCCCTTTGCCCCTCTCTTTTTCCAGGATTAGTCAATGTCGCTACACACCAACACCACTCCCCCCCCCCCCCCCCCCCCCCCCCCCCCCCACCCCCCATCACCCCGTCCCGCCCCTCTCTTTTCAACTTGCACCGGTATTACACAGATAGATGGGCAGAGATTACTGATGTGTTTATGTTGACAGCAGACACTGGATTAGGTCATTCAAGAGGGGGAGGGGGAGGGGTTGTGGGGGTGGAGGAGGGAGGGGAGGGGGAGTCCAGCATGTCCGTCTGATGAACGCACATAAATACATGTCACGATCCGTTGAAAAAGCGGAGATATTTATATGATGAACACAGAGGATCCCGTCTCTAAACGTGTCATCGTTTGAAGAGTTTCATTCCAAAATAAAAAAATGTGACACCTACTCTTGACAAAATGACTACTGGCATTAAAGGTAAAACTCACTACTGAATATACAAATATATATATACAGTATATATAGTGTTTTGGAATGAAACGCTTCATTAACAGCTTTAGCAAGTATCATCATTTCTTATCATTTTATGCAATCAATCATTTTGTTAGAGCGCTGTTTTGGTGGATATACTGTATATCATTGTATTGCTGTATAAGTGCACCAGAGGAGGCCAATGGGGAGCTTTCATTAGCTCTAAACAGGGTAAAATCCTGCTTGGGTGAAATGGGACTGAAGTCAGATGTGTTGATTTGGTTGTAATCGTTTTACCTTGTGGGCCAGATGACACAGCAGACCTGGGGATGTCCATGGTGAGTCAACACTAGCGCTGCTGCTTGACATTACCCAGAGCCCAGGGAGAAATTATTTGCAGCCTCTCATGAACTTCGCTGTTTCTCAACACGGCAACACTTTCCAGATCCCTCTTTCACCTATTAATGTCACTGACATCCATTTGTTTCTAATCTACCCACTCAACTGCGTCCCCTCCCATGTTGCAATGAGAACTCTTGAGCAACACGAGCTCTCTCTCTCTCTCTCTCTCTCTCTCTCGCTCTGTATGTGTGTGTGTGTGTGTGTGTGTCACATGGTCAGGGTATGACAAACCTTTGCAGGTTTATGGTGACTCGCTCTCTCACTTCCCCTTTTTTGTTTTCCACGAAATTTACCTTGTGGTGGTGTCCAGGAAAAGGGTAAAAAAAAAGAAAAAAGAATGCACTTCTATTCACCCAAAGTCTCATAGAACACATTTTGACACATTTTTACACTCCTGAAATATTTCTTTTATGTAGGCTAGTCCTTTTCACACTGATTCACACTCTTTATTTTGTCATAATTAGTATAGGGATTTATGATTCCAGCTATCTGTGGGGCCTGGGCATGACTGAAGTCTATAGGCTAGACTACACTGTATTTACTATTGGTGCAGATAATGAAGAGCAGTTCTCAGCATGAGGATGAGACAGAGTTAAAGAGCGTTGTTTATTTGATAACAGTTAAGCAGAACTGTCACTTGAGGGGAAGAAGGAGGATTAGCTTCCCTTTTCATCTTTTCTGCGGCGAGGAAAAGTGTAAATTGTGCGACTGGAACGGCTACTGATCCTATATGGTTCATAGTTATCATATACTAAGAGTGTGTTAGGAGAGCAATAGGTTTAAAAAAAAAAAAAAAAAAATCTGAATTCACTACTGTCTTGTCATTTTCTCTGAGAGGATTGGGCCTGCTGAGCCACTTTCAGCTGATCTCTTAATAATATTTGCACATAAATTCACTCAGATATTAAAGTGTGAAATCTCTTTCAGGAAAAATGAACAAAAAAGGGAGAATTGATTCCATATAGCAGACACCTGAAAACAAATTCATCCTGTTAATGGTATCAGCAAAGGCTGCCTAATTATTTATTACTGTGTATTAATATTATTATTATTATTAGTAGTAGTAGTAATAGTAGTAGTAGTAGTAGTAGTAGTATTGTTATTGTTGTTGTTATTAATGTTGTTGTGTGTAAGAATAATATAATATGTAATTGTTTGTAGTAATAATAATAATAATAGTAATAATAATGATAACAATAATGCATTTTACACTTAATAGGTTACACTATTAAACTGTTGTCGTGCAGAATTAACTGATAAACCTGCTGCTGACACCATGGCATAGAGGGGTTTCTTTATGATTATTATTATTATAAGTATTAGGTATTAGCCTCAAGTTCATCCACTGGTGAGCAGGCTGCCTCATCAATGCAGAAAATAAATACTTAAAGACGGGGGGGGGGGGGGGGGGGGGGGGGGGTAAGTTTGCCCCCGCCACATGGGTGGATCCTCACCCCGCGCCACATTGATGCAAACCCCGGTGTCATGATGAGAGACGGTGGCAAAAATATATATATATATATACTGAACGATAAATCGAAAAACGAAATCAGCGTGATCCAGCAGCCCTACCTACCGCGGACGCTTCCACGCTTCTGCCTCTGCACAGTCCCTCAGTGTGTTATAGAAATATCTCCGCATGCCCCTCCTTTTCGTTTCGTACATTTAAAAAAAAAAAAAAAAAAAACCTTCAATGCGGAATGAAAAAGGAATGAAAGAAAAAAAGACTACAGCTTATAGACCGGAGGCTCCATCACCGTGCCGTTACCGGACAGGGGGAGGGTTCACCTGCACAGGTAATCTACCTGTGTGATCCAATCAGCTTGTTCGGCGCTCCGTTTGTACTTTCTCTTTATCTGCACGGCACATTACGCACGAGCAGCCCTTTACGCACTGCAGTAAGCAGGATCCGGGGCTGCTATAATAAAACCCCAAATCCTCCACTTTTGCATAATACACCGACCAAAAACACTCGCCCCCTCGCCTCAAAATTTAGGATGAAGTGAATTTATTTGGGGGGGGAAAGAAGCAGCCAAATTGACAATGATCTCCCAAAACCGAAGGACACTCCTCAATTATCCCTCCATGTGAAGATAGGTGGCGCGTGTTAGAAGGTCTCTCGCCTCTATATTGCAGGCAAGAAAGAGAGGAAAAAGTGTCATTATAGAGGGAGGCGTAACACGTCAGTGCGTCCCCAGGTCTGTTTTCGTGAAGTGGCTTAAAAAACGAGATCAGTCCCAACCTGGCCACCAGGAATAACGGTCCCCCCCTTCGTCCAAGCTATTTTTTCCCAAGGCACATTATTCCCGTTTTTTTTTTTTTCTTTAGGGGGGTGGGGGGGAGAAATCCACGGCGCACCACTTTTTCTTATGCCATTTCTTGCCGCCGCTGACTCCTAACCAGCTGTTTTGGAAGGAGCACACTGACACTCGGGTAGGTGAATTTTCTGCTGATTTTTTCCCCCCTCCCCTGTAAGTTTTTATTTGACAGCTCGAGAGGAGGGGTGATGCAACGCGCGCGCGTATCTAGCCTACCTGTGCGCTCCGGACTTACCTGCGCAGCCAGGTGAGAGAGAGAGAGGTGCGCGCCGCTTCCAGGTGATTGTTGCGCGCTTAACGGTCCTCTCCGCGTCTCCGAGGGGCTCCCCCCCCCCCCCCCCACGGACTCTTCTAATTCTATTTGACGTTATTATTCCTTCCCGTTTTCTTTGAAGGTGGCGGATACACAAACGGGCGGGGGTTGATGCGTTTCTCGTCCATGTATATTCCCCTTCTTCTTTTTTTTGTCCTTTTTAAATCCGCGCTCACTGCTAAATCAACAACGGTTCTAAAAAGCGACATTTCGATATGGGGTCATGTAGTGCGTATTAGGCGTTTTGGGCAATAACCAAAGTGTGTGTGTGTGTGAGTGTGTGTGTCCTGTCTGTGCATATGCCAAAAACAGGACAGGGGAAAAAAAATATGCAGTGATGCAGACAAATGTTTCGTAGTTTATGACTAAAATCCTCTCTCTGTACTGCGTGCAGCTTCGATTTGCCTCACTTCTACGAGCAAATGATATTCCATTATATCACGAACATATCCATAATATTGTGTAAATGTCTTCTGTGTTTGTTTTCCCCTGTAATGGCTCGCCACCACTCTTAATAGGCTGCAAACTGGAGTGACACGGCGCCTTTCTTGACATATGGTCTTTATATTTCATGTGAAAAGACGGGGAGAAATATGATATACATGGCAACAATAAGAAAGTTGAATATTTACCCCGCATGTAAAGATTACACAACTGTGCTGGTAGGCCTGCTTTCACGACAGCTTACATAATGCAAAGCATATTCAGCATTGGGTCCGTTAAGATTTTTTTTTTCACCAATATGTTTTATGGAGATAAATCTGATAATAATTCAATTCGATATTGCCTCACTTTGCCACCAAACTAAGCAGAAGCGATGAGGCCACCGGTGAGGAAAACGTCGCCTGGCCTAAAACACTGAAACCTGGAACATTCTCAGGTGTGTTTTCTTATATTTTAGCGTTAAAACGATTTGCGTCTTAGTTCGTTCCATTCCCCCTAGATGCCATCAAACACGTCAAGCTGGCACAAGTGTATTCCATGCAGACATTATGATCCATAACATCAAAATACATCAACAAGTCTTAAAGTTTATTTCCAACAAAGTTGATTTGAACTTTGCAGCCTCCATCAGGGCAAAAATACTTTTCTGGGTGTAGTTGTGAGTTGTCGGATGTGAGTGAGTGTGTGCGTGTGTGAGAGTGTGTGTGTGTGTGTGTGTGTGTGTGTGTGTGTGCGTCTGCCTGTCTGTCCGCCCTCCTCCGCCTCCTCCTCCTCCTCCTCCTCTCTGACGCCCCGTCCGACCAGAGACGCGCACATCAAGAGATCAGGCGACGGTGCGTTGCGGTGCGCACGGTGCTCTCCAAAAAAAAAAAAAAAAAAAAAAAAAAACACACCAAAAAAAAAAAGAAAACTCTGGAGACTCAAACCCCCAGATGGACTTTTTTTTTTTTTACTTCCAGAGCCTTGTAGTCTCAACTCCAACTCCAGCCCGTTAGAGGGGTTTTGATGCCGTTGTGCTCACGCGGGGATCTATTCTTTTTTTCCCAGTCACCCTGACCCAACATTTTGTCTGCCGGTTATTAGACAGGAGGGAGAGAGCGCGAGGCTGAAGGAGCGGAACCCATGCGGACAGCCATCTGACCCGCTCTTATCAATGAAGCAGGAGATCATGGCGGAGGGTCCGCGCTGCAAGAGGCGAAAACAAGCCAACCCACGGCGAAAGAACGGTAAGGGATAACAACTTGAAAACTTTTTCACAGGGCGAGGGCCAAGTCGAAGCGGTGTGTGTGTCTCTGCTTCTCTCTCTGCTGTGGCCCAAGTTTTGTCACCATGTTATTTGCGGGACGCTCCGCTCTAGCGACACAGAGACAAGAGACAGAAAGAGGCACCAAAGTTCACTTTTTGAAGGGTTTATAAAGTTAAAAGCCACTTCTTTTCACGAGATAGAGGCAAAGTGGAGGGTGTAAAAGTGGAAAGCGATGGATGTGTCAGTGCATGGGGGAAAGGGACAGTGAGGAGGTTCGAATAGCGGTTCAGTGCCATTATGGGGCCAAGCAGGAAAACCGTTATCCGAGCCGGAGCGCTTCTTCTTCTTCTTCTCCTCTTAGCTGAAAAAGGGCTGATAAGTTGAAAAACCTGTGGATTTACTTTTGGCTTGTTTTTGTTTTTTTTGGTAGTTTGCGATTAGTGTGTGTTTTTACTGTTAGGCTTACTCTCATCCGGGGTGCTTTTTTTTATTTTTTTTTATTAAACACACAATTAAGCCATAGATCAGCCTCCTTGATGCAGCCGATTTCGCTTATTTATCATTATTCCGTCACTTTTAGTGCAAGTGAGCGATTCGTTTTTGCGGGTCATTTGTTGTTTTGCTGTGATGCGGCGCTGCACAATAGACTGAGCAGCGGAACGCACAACACTTTGGCAGTATACTGACTCACTGTAACATGCATTTGTAATAGGGCAGCATTTTTTTTTTTTTTTGCATAATGGTTTGGCTCAAATTGTTGCATTTAAAAAAAAGATATGCAACTTGTGATAGTGGTTTTGGTTTTGTAATCATCCCTTTGACTCCTGATGGTTTCACTCATATTAATGCAAAGTTAGATTGCAATTCTCTACGGGGTTTTTTTTGTGTGTGAAATCCCTCCAACTCTTTATCCCTCAATTATTAGATGCTGTTCTTTATCAGTTTTTGTTTGCTCACCCGCGTGTTTTTCTCTGATGCCCTTAAGGTAACAAAGGCGTGAAGCAAAGTAGCAGCCCTCACATATTATATTTATTTATTAATTAATTTTTGTACAACTGCACCGGGTCAGTGATGGCGGAGAGAACGATGAACCCAACGGTTTGTTTGATTTAACACACACACACATTTATTGCTGCCTAAAATCAAATTCAGCCCAGGCCCTATTTGCCCGAGCAGCCTTTCAGCAAAGTTGCTTCAACAAAAGTATTGTTTTTGCTGCCTGTGTTGAAGCATCATCCACTCCCCACTGTTGACAACGGGATCGTTTCCTATGTGTGCCTGTTCCTGGGGGCTGCTGTTGGCCTAATAACGCAAATCACATGTATTTATTATTATCAGCATTACCTCGAAATATAGAGCGGCAAACACACCCCACACAGAAATGTTTTATTCTTGAGTTAATGAAGTAAAATAAAACGTTGACATTAAAAATAATTTGAACCAATATGTTCTGCAGAGAAAAAAGATTAGGGCCACGTCTCGAACCGAGCGACTTATTTTCGTGGTGATTTGATGAAACTGAAATTTAAGGCGTTTTAATTGTCAGACTTGCACTTCTTTTCTCTCGCTGCTATTTCACTGCAGTCTAGGCAAAAGGCCTTGGAGCTTTATTTTTTCTTGGATTTTTTTCTCTTTTTTTATACATTTTATAGCTTTTGATGCAGATGATATTAAGACATTTCCTTATTTCTTTTGCCATTCTGTATTTATTTCCTCTATATTCTCCTTGCTGTGGATGCCAGCTCCATCTTCTCTCCCAACTCCCAACACTTTCAGGGGGTCTCTGGGGAGGTCACATTAGGCCTTGTGGTAACTGGATCTGCACAGCCTGTATGGTCCCACCATCACCCCCCCCCCCCCCCCCTCCCCCCACCTCTGGGTGCTAAGCGTCACATCCAGCTGTGCGGGTGCAGCTGTCAAAAGCAAGTTTCTGCAAAAATGTTCTTATATTTTACTTGACTTGGTGATTCGTGTCGAGGCGTGCGTTCAGAGTTTTGCACCTTTAACTGCTATAGACATCATATTGGGGAACAGACAGGTTGCTGTGTTGTGACAATTACTGTTAGTGCTGCGAAACTCTCGGCCGACTCCTTCATTCCGTAACACCTCTCAAAACTTTTGCTGTCGTCCCAGGAGCGCAATGCATTTTTATGGAAAGTTGCTGCACTGATGGAGAGCCGGGCTACACGAATGTCTCAAGACAATGGCGTTTCATTGGCGCGTCTCATTGCCATGCCTCTACCCTCAGCAGTGTCAGGGTGCCCGCTGTACCATTCATGCCACATTTCTCACAACCGTGCCATTGTCCGCAGATAGCCCACCTTTTCTACTGGCTTTGCTTGTTTACTTGTTGGTGCTTCTCTCTCTCTCTCTCTTCTTGCTTCAATCTGTCGGCTGCAAAAATTTTTGACACGGCTCTAGGCGCTCACCGTGAACCGGCTTCACCCGTGCGCGTGCGTGTGTGCGTGGCGCAGGCACACACACACACACACACACACACACACACTTTTTGTTGCTCTCTGGCACGGCCATGTCGGCCCTTGGTATGATTACCACTCTTGCTTCACATCAGTTGCTGACCTGAATGCCTTTCATATCTGCTCCTCCGCCATGTTTTACACACCCACTCCTCCACCTCTACCTCCCCTCCCTCCCCTCTCCTCCCCGTACCCCCCCACCCCCCACCCCCCACCCCCACCACCACCACCACCACCACCCTCCCTTCAGTAAACACCTCCCCGAGGGCAGAACAAAGAAAAGGAGCTCCTCTCCTCATTCTTAATCACAATTCAGGCCTTTCACCGCCGCCAGGCCGCTCTCGCATTCAGCATCCCAAAGCCCGAGATGAAAAGAGCTCAGAAAAATGGAAAGCAGACCGAGAGAGAGAGAAAGAGAGAGAGAGAGAGAAAGAGAAAGTGAGTGAGGGAGGGAGGGAGGGAGGGAGGGAGGGAGCAAAGAAAGAGAGCGATTACAGAGAAGAGGGACGTAAGGTGGTGGTGGGTCGCCGGCGACATAACTTAGGTGTCTGTGGTTGTTTGTCAGGCCTTCCCTCGCTTACGTTGCCCTATATTCCCCCCCTCCCTCCCTCCTCCCCCCCTGTGCCCAAGGGCTGGGCTTTGCTGATGGATAGATAGGGTTACGGGATGCCATTCCTGGACTATTCACAGCTGAATAGCAGGACAGACAGATGAGCGGCAGAGGGAAAGAGAGACAGATAAAGAGAGAGAGAGAGATGGGACAGATAACGAAAGAGGGAGATCCTGACTTATTAGAGGCAGGGTGACGAGCCGGTTGGCAGCGGGGAGGCGAGGGCGGCCACGGGAGAGTGTATGTATCCGCAGTGTCGGAAACAGTACGCGGAAATTATGGCACCCCGCGTCTGAATTTCCTCACTTTTAAGAAGGGAAGAAAAATTCACGGTTCCTCGCGGTCGAAGGAACAAGTGCAGCCAAACGAGCGATACGGAGCAATTAGATCTGAATGTCCTAAAAACTGATTTCCCATAACTTATTTGGTTGTTGCTTTCTCCTTATCAGCATCATTTAGTATGCTCTATTGTCATAATTTCATTTTTTTTTTACAAGTACTGTTTACGTTATATGGAGTATGCAGATTATCCAGACCAGAATCCAAACTCAGTTAACCTTGTTTATTTGCAGCAATAGAGATTACCACCTTCTTAGGTTGACATAGATCTTTATGAGGCAAATTCATAATATACATCATAATAAATAGTATTAAAATAATGTTAAAGTTTAGTAAAGATAGTGTCTTTTAAAGGGGGGAAAAGGAGAAAGTGTTGCCGTTCTGAAAATATAATATATTTTTGTTTTTATTGGTGGTTGTTGACTTATGATACCGGATGTCAAAGTTTGCCCACACATATTTAACATTACACACACACACACACACACACACACACACACACAGACAGAGAAGTGGGGTGAGACAGAAAGTGAGAGTGGGAGAGAGGCGAGCGGCGTAGAGTGTGAGGGGGGGAAAAAAACAGATGATGAAGAATAGAGATGTGGAGAGGCAGGGAGAGAAGAGCGAGGCAGGGAGTGAGTAAAGAGAGAGAGAGAGAGAGAGAGAGAGAGAGAGAGAGAGGGGAAGGGAGGGATGCGAGGCAACAGATTGTTTTATGGGTCTAAAAGAAATCTTGCGAGTGCCTGAGACTTTTCAGATTCCATTTTAATAAGCGTGGCAGAGTCGGGAGCAGGTGCCATTTGTTTTTGTTTTCCCTTCGTGATCGGCTGCTCTAGTCACATCGGCTGTTCTGCACACACACACGCACACGCACACACACACACACACACCGCTGCTTCGAAAAACTGCTTCCTCCAGAGTGCTAATGGTTTTAAATGTAAAAGCCAGGAACTGTAAATCCGAGCTCCCATACAGCCCTGTGATGTATTCAGCCAGAGGGCCCACAGACCCCGGGGCCCCTGGCTGCACTGTCTAGCCAGACACCCAGCATTGTGTTGCAGCTCCCCTCTTTTACTCCTCCTTCTTAATAGGTCAAGAATCACACATGCACATCCACACACACACAGTCAGACGGAGAGAAAGAAGGGGGGAAAAGGGGGCAAAAGAGGAGAGAGAGGGAGAGAGAAGGGGGGGGGGGGGGGCTGGTAGATGCTGCAACTTGAAAATGCACCATGTGATATGAATTCCTAATTTTCGCTGCCTTCCCCACCCCCAGAACTGTGTTTTTTTTTGTTAAGAAAAGGAGATTATCTTCATTCACCTTCACCCCCCCCCCCCCCCCACACACACACACCCCCTCCATAGACCCCCACCACCTCCCCCCCTCCTTCCCCTTGCCTTTGCCAGCCCAAGCTGTGCAGGATTTAGGCAGATTTACTTCACCAAACACCTTTGGACATTGGGGAGGAGACGGGCCCGCTTTGGGAAGAAGGGGGCCTTTGTTCGGAGAGGTGCGGGAGAGATAATGCTTCACCAGGCAGGCACATTATATTAACCACAGTGCCGGTGGCCCGGGCAGGGCAGTCTAGTTAAGTCTCTATGCACTAGACCCCCCTTCCCGCCCCCCTCCACCCCAACGCAAACACATACACACACACATACACACAGACACAAGAAGAGGAGACAAGAGGGCCAAGAGCAGGGTTTGTGTTTTCCGGATCCACTTTTTTTTTCCCCCACCTGGCGCCCACACTGACTGTCCTCACCCTCGCATGTAGGCTGCCATACAGTTATACAGTCATCCTCCCAGCTATACAGGCCGCACTCTAGTCCATCAGGGCAGAGTTAGGACCTGATCAATAAGTATTAGTTTCACCGCAGCTCCTGTTTTTTTTTCTCTCTCACGCCATTCCACTTATGAAACGACTTGCTTGTGTCCTATTTGTCCCATAAAGCTATAGATTTGTTGAGGAGTGCCCCCCCCCCCCCCCCACCTCCCAGCCTCCCACCACCCCCCCGACCCCTTTAAGCCCTTGTGCACTAAGCCATAACAACCCCGCCTCCCCACCACCACCACCTCTCTCCCTGCTGCCTGCTCTGCCTCCACTACCACTATACGGCTTTATTCCTGCCTGCCTGTTCTTCCTAACATCTGTCACTGCTGAGGGGGACAGGAGAGAGAGAAACGCTACCGGGGGGGTAGTTACTCTCGCGTCACCGCTGACTAATAGGAGCGGGCCCGTGTACACATTAGCATGTCTGCCCACCCATCCACCCCGACCCCGCCGCGCTCACTCCGCCTATTCTCCTCTCTACTGTACGCCTTTTGAGACGAGGCTGCAGATGCTGAAATGTCTTCACTCTCTCTCTCTGTCCCTCTCTCTCACTCTCTCTCTCTCTCTCTCTCTCGGGCCCAGACAAAGCTCATCACTGTGCCGCAAAGACAAAAGTCCTTAGAAGAGAGAAGCCGCTTTGACAGCTTCTCGAAACACCTACGCCTCCCATGCCGCTCCGGACTGGAATGGTATAGAGAGACAAAGCGTCGGTGCAGTGCAGCTCCTAGGGGCAGGAGCTGACAAAACTTTGAGGGACACGAGTCAGTCCGCCAGCGCGTCACATTGCGCCCGTTATTTGTGTTCCTGTCTGTGTTTGCGCGTTTCAAGGTGACTGACATGCGTGTATTGTATTTTTTTCCCTCCTCCCCTCCATGTAGCCATGTGCAAATTTTCTTCATGAGTGAGTACAGAGTACCCCCGTGACATTTTGTGGCGCCACATCGCCTTTAGCCTAAACAGCTAGGATTTACCAAGGTCAATAATGAGGTATGTCACTGGAGGCAACAGAAACAACAGTCCCACTGATACTGAATGGGAATAAGGTTCAGTGCAACTATCAGGGACAGGCGCAGGGGGGATGGGCCTGGTAAAACAACTATCCGACAGCCTTGCTGACAGCGTCACTGTACAAACAGGCTGGGGAGTTTTGTCCGATCGGCTGCAGCAGCTCTTTAAAAGTTCTATAGTGCTCAGAGATTTCACTGTTTGTGCCTCGAATAGTGCAAATACATATTGTTTAATGTCAATTTGCACCATTGCAAGTGGATACTTTGTGGCGTTTAATCAATACAGACAGGCAGAGAAAGGCCATAAGGTGGTCAAAGGGAAATAGACCCATATTTTGACTGAACATGTTTGAGCCAGACAACAACATTCGCACACACACACGTATGCACCCATCCCTCGCATGGATATGTTCGTTTGATTGGTGTTGCACCTCCGGCAAGGTCACAGACACATGGAACAATCAATAACGGATGGGTGGATTAAGGTGTCATGACATCTGTGGGTCCAGACCTCTCGCGTACGGCTGAATGCCTCACCCGGAGTGCACTGTTCGCCAGCGCCCATGTCACATCTACAGGTCCAGACGTAAGCGCTCGGACCATTCGCGGTCACTGTCTCCGGACGGGTCACAAACGCCAAGTGAATCCCTATGGGAAAGGCATCCAGCTCGCCTTTATGTTCTTGTTCATGGCGATCGAGATCAACTATCTGATTTACTAGCAATAGGAAGGGGATTGATTTTGTAGATGAGGGTGCCGCTCCTGGTTAGCACTCCAGAGTGATAGCTATGTGCTCAGGGTTAGTGTTAGGTTTGGGTTTAGGGTTAGGTAAGTGACTTGGGTTAGGGTTAGGTTAGGGTTTGTGACTTGAGTTGTTTTCCCAACAGTCATTCAACGGTACATTTCCTGGCAAGAGGGCATTTTTTAGGTCTTTTTTATGTGGTCTCCATCTTTGGTGCCAAGCTTTCATTGCTGTAATGTTTTTTCATTTTCGTCTCCATATTTGATGCTAATCGGACATTGCGTCATTTTTGCACCGCACTTCAGCAAGCAGTGCGGGCGGTGCTGTG
The DNA here is from genome assembly GCF_048128805.1 of Centroberyx gerrardi. Taxonomy (NCBI): domain Eukaryota; kingdom Metazoa; phylum Chordata; class Actinopteri; order Beryciformes; family Berycidae; genus Centroberyx; species Centroberyx gerrardi. The sequence continues at coordinate 30,538,801 of NC_136006.1, read as the reverse complement.
ACGTCTTTTTCCTTGGATTTCCTGTTGATGACGTTTGAGCGTCTGTAGGTGGTTATTCATACGAAAGTGTCGCAGATGACTGCATCATTATGTGATGACACACCGTGATGAAATGTATGTCTTGAATACCCGCGATCGTCCACATCTGTGTAGTTGTAGTTGGGTTGAGCAGCTGTACAGCTGTAGTGGGTCCTGAGTTTGATGACAGCACCGTTCCCGGCGCTGTCTTTTAAATGTCACCCAGACGCCTCCCCAGGTAAGGAAATGGGTGAGGGGATTAGTCACAGTGACAGCCCCCCCCCCCCCCCCCCCCCGCACCCCCCCTGGCCCCATCCTCTCCTCTCTATAGCCTTCATCTCTCTTCACTCGCTTTCTCTTTCTGCCTCTCCTGCTCTCTTCTCTCTCCCTCTCTCTTTTGGGCATGGCACAATGCATTTTACATTGCCAAAGCATGAGGAAGACAATTGCATATATATACACATATACTGTATATTGTCCTTAGGTTTTGGCAAGCTGTTATGAATTTTTGCTGCTATTGTACCCCATTTTGGCATTTCACCAAGGACGTATGGTAATTTTTGGGGTTGTGGCCTTGCTCTCAAATTCTTGATACATTTGGGTAATCTTTCAGAACAAATTTTCTGTTAAATTATCAAATTTGGGGCATGAGGTGAGGAAATGTAATTCCGCCCCCCCCCCCCCCCCCCCCATGTCACTCTTACTTTCTCCCTCACTGTCTCTTTCTATATTCCTCCATCTCTCACGATGTCTCTCTCTCCCTCCTCTCGCCTCTCCCCTGCTTCCGTCTCCTGGGTTCGGAGTTTCACGTCCTTTGTTCGCGGGAGGAGCTTTTCTTCTCCATCAGCCAACACCGATTCACTGTCCTCCCCTGTTTCAGCCTGTGTAATACTCCTAAGGCTAGATCAGCAGGGTTCCAAGGCAGGGATGAAAGGACACAACTTCCTGGTCACAGATCTAGCAATTAAAGTAATGAGGATGTTCAGCGCTCATGGAAGCCAGGCCTGAGCGCACCGCTTGCCGACTACTGGGCCCGACCCTGGGAGCCGCACAACCCCAGGCGAGGCTGCTGCCTGCTCCTTATCAGAGGGGGATGTCCTGTTCCCACATTCCTAGCTAAATGATCCCCTTCCCCGTGTTGGTCCTACCACTCAGGGGTATAGGAACTGACATTCCTGTCAAAGCTGCCCCATGGAGTTTTATTTGAAGGAAATGTGAGCACTTTTTCACCTCGATCACGGTGAGAGCGCAGTATGCCGCTGGACTGCGCCTGCAGAGATGCTCGGGAATTGCGGACCGGTGGGGTTTTTTGCCCAAGTGACACTTGCACGTGAATTAGGAGACCTACTTGGGTCAAGTGTTTTGACTCACCATGTCGCTTTTTAATTATAGTATTTGCGGGGTGACTCGATTGCGTGTAGTCGGCATTGCCATGTGCGTGCCACCCATCCAGATGGTATGTCTTTACGTAGCCTCTGAACACATCAAATCACAGGGCATCTTAATGTAGCGTTCGGAGGTTTTTTTGACAGGAGGTTGCACTCCTAATGACTTACAGTGACTCTCATTTCACCATAAAGGAGTGCTCCTTCGCAATTAGAGCTAATGAAAAATTCATGTGTGGCACCTTCTCAGCCGTCCCCACAAATGAGCGAGCCACGCTTAATGCACCCCCTGTTTGTATTAGGGTGGCAGCCTGGCATGTTGGCAATTAGTGCTTACCCTGACAAGCCACCATAGTGTGGGGCTGGGATGCAAGAGGGAGGCGGGGGGAGGGGGGGGGGGGGTATATTTGGTAGGGGAGAACGTTGCTGGTTGTTACACATGAACATCTCCTCCCCTTTAAGAGTCGTTTCTTTGCTGAACAAAATAAAGAGAGAGAGGAACTGTATCCCCAAAAGAAGGCTGGAAATGGTTCTTGGGCTAAACGGGACTCTTTTGTGTTGGAATCTGAAAATACAAACAAGGCTTTTTAACTTTATTGCCTTAGGTGTCTCTTTCTATCAATCTCAACATATGTCAAAGAGCTGGAACAATATTTTAAATATTTTGGAAGGTGTTTTTCTCTTTCCTCTCTTTTCCAAAAGCAAAGTTGTGATCATGAAGCATCTGCTCTAACACAGTCTGGTCAGTGATTAAGAAAAACACAAAGGCCCATGTGCATAAAGCATGTCACCCTCCTGATTGGCATCACTCTGTCCTCCTGGTCCGTCCCACAATGCAACACACACCCTGTATTTCTGGTTGAGTCGTCTTGTTCTGAGCAGAACAGGAAACGCTAGTTGCGTGTTGCAGGGGGAGATAGGCTGGGCGGACTGAATGATGTCAATCTCAAAGGCTGATTGGCTTTGTGGGCATGGTCCACCGCATCAACCACACACTTCAATTTCTTTCTCTCTTCCTTTTCTTTTTCATTCTCTCTCATTGCTCTTGCTCGCTTTCTCTCTCTGTCTCGCACACACAGACACACACACACACACACACACACACACTCACACAGGTTTGCATATGACAGCCAGGGCTTGATGGGGTTACAGCTGTCGATGGTCTTTATTGAGCTAAACCGGCGTGACGGCGGAGTTTTGTTATGCCGGGAACAAAGGAAAGGAGGGATGCTGGGATGACATTGTCTGTGTGGATAGAAGTGTTGTCATCGCTGGGCTTAAAGCAGCCAAGCTCTTCTCTGCACTAATGGCGGTGATATTCATAACACCAGAGAGGATTTGGTCGTTCTTTGACCTTCCTGTACATTAGTGAAGTATGTTTTGATAGGTTGTCAACTTCTTCACTGACTGTCCCAAGTTCAACGTTGGTTTTAAAAAAAACAAACGTAAGCCTAGTTTTGGTTCACTTTGAAGTGTTTGCTGTTGGTTGGAGATCATTTCAAGGCTCATCAGCTAAAAAAAAAACCCACTCCTTTTTTTTGTACAGAGCTATCAACCTTGAAATTTCTTCTCACAAAGTGACACGTCACAGGCCCTCCTTTTGGGAAAATCCCATATGCATTTCAATGATTTTTTTTTTCTTCTTCGTCTTTCTCTTGATTTCCCCTTCAGTTCCCACGCGATGGGCCTTAATCAGTTGTGCACCTTAAGCGGAGGGGGCCTGTGAGAAGTCTCGTGCATCGCCTACGAGTCGGCCCCAAACGTGTTTGCTGTGGGATTACCAGAGCGGGGGGGGGGGGGGGGGGTGGGGGGGGGGGTGGGGGGGGGGGGGGGTCGGGGGGCTGGGGGGGGGCTGGGTGGCTGTGCAAAGGTAGCCATGGGAAGGACCCCCTGTCGGCCAGGAATGCCGGTCAGGTCATGGAAGGGGAGCGGGGGTGCTGAGGGAACACTCTTGGGATGGGGCAGGTGCCTTTGTGAGCCCTGTCAGCCATCAAAGCAGAGGCAGAGCTGAAAAGGTTAGTAGAGGCGAGTAAACCCCCCCCCCCACCCCCACCCCCCCCACCCCCCAACCCCATACCCCACTCCCACCCCTTGGCTTCATCTTGGCTTGAAATGTGGGTGCAGGACTTGACAGCCATTTCATTCTCCCATACTCCTCCTTTTTGTACACAGCCATTTATTACTCCTAAACGGACAAGGGATGTAGGGGGAGACAAGTTTCCCCCCAAAAAAGCTGTGATACCTGATCTTGTTTTGGCCAAACGTATTGAATTGAGTTTGCAGTGGCTAAGTACTGTTTTCAATGTGACTAACACCTTCTAAAAGGCCTATTGTGCTGCTATTGTGAGAGCCGTCCTCAAAAGGCAATGATACCTTTATGAGCTTGTTAATAGTATCTGCTTGCGGCAATAGAATGCTTATGCACTGTAATGGGCTGTAAAGTTGAAAGTGGAGGGATTTCACTGTCGGTGATGGTTTAAATTCAGACAGCTGATGGATAATTGAACTGCATTAACATGGCACATAAACCGGAGTCAGACCCAGAGAATGAGGGGTGCTGGGAGAAACAAAAGAAAAGGAAAAGAAAAAAAAAAAAATTATAATATTGTTACCTCACAGTGATATAAATCTCAGCTCAACCTGTCCTTGCAAAGCATAAAGCGGCGAGCCTTTACAGTTCGGTGACAAATTGTTGTGCGTTTCTTAATGCTTCTTGGCCCTTGGTGGGACCGTCCCCTGCACCTCGTGTTTGGGTGGGTGGGTGGGTGGGGGGGTGGGGGGCAGCTCCGTGGGGAGGGTGTACAGGTTGCGTCATGGGACCCGAGGTGTCCCCTTTTGTGCGGCCCGTCAAACGTGGTTAACATGCGGCCATTTATCTCCCAAACCCCCTGGGTGCACAATGGTCTGGGTGAGCAGGGGCCGACAGTGGAGTGAGGAGAGAGGAGGGAGGAGGTGGGGGGGTGAATCGAGGGCTTAGTTGTGGTGCTGCTCCTATTCTCCCCCTCTTCTCTCTCTCTCTTTCTCTTTTCTCTCACTCTCTCTTTTCTCTCTCCATCTCGTTGTCTCTGACCCTGTCTCCTCCTTCCATCCCGTCCCTCCGCCTCCTCCTCCTCCTCCTCCTCCTCCTCCTCCTCCTCCCTCCTCCTCCCTCCTGTTCCTCCTCTCTTGGCTGCACACAACCCCTCTGTCATTGTTTGGTTTCATTATTTTCCCCCGGGGCACTCCTCAGTGTGCGGTTCAGGCGCTATCTGACAAGGTGCTTCAGAATGTCGGGAGCCCCTGCCAGACAGATTGGACCTTGTGAATGTGTTGTAGTTGAGCAGGCCCAGGAGCAGTGGGGTGAAAACAATGAGGTGGATTGTTGGTTCCCACTGCCACCGCCTCCCCCCCCCCTCTCTCTCTCTCCCTCTCTCTCTCTCTGCCCGCTCTATATCCTGTAAAGTGCAGTAACAGTAACAGTTATACCTGACAATAAAGCTAGACTTTTACAAGCGGCTGATCCTATTGTTAGCATGTGCAAAAAAAAAAAGAAAAAAAAAGGAATTCAATGTGTAAGGAAGCGGCGGTGCGAGAAGTGCCTTGAAATGAGTGAGGGAGAATTAGAGCCCCGGCAATTGGTTCTGTTTGTGAGAGGACAATACTAGTTGAATTACACACTTTCCATGAATGTGCATCAGTCATTCCAAATCTGCTGCACACTGTTCGGAAGGCCCCTCTGTTTTATAATGTAACATTTTTGAATATATTGCATTGTGCAAGGCTAAGACACAGAGCACACATAGAGGTTTACGGTGTTTTCCGGTGGTTATAATGTGGAAGATAAAACCCCTGCTTTGATATCGCCCGCTCCAAATAAGCCCCTCAGCCTGCGAGCACCTGCCAACAGGGAGGTATGCATTCATCTCATCCCTAACAGGATTATACTGCTCTGTAATTGATTCATTTGCAGTGAGGGGAGGTGACAGTGCTTTGGAAATGAGAGTTTAGGTAACAGGCGCCCCAGAATTCAGCCGACTCCATGTGTCAATTTTATTACATCAGTCCAGATGAACTTGAAAGGCCGCCTTTGTGCTCACTCGTTGGCTGTTTGTGCCTCGCTCAAAGGGACTGGATTCAATAGGGGTCATTGATGTGTGTGTGTGTTTTTTTCTTTTCTTTTCTTCTCTTACCGGTTTGCGGGATAGTGCACTTTATGTATCTGCGTCCGTGTTTATTACGGGGACAGAGCCGGAGTGCCGTGTTTTGACATCCCCCCCCCCTTCCCCGGTTATCTCGGTGTAAACAGGTGAATCGTTTGAAATAGCTCAATGCCATTCGGAGCAATTGATCTGACACAGAGTATGCATACAGGATTTAACGTCTAGATGAGCTTTACAGATGAATTGAGCTGCAAGGGTGATGTGACAGGAAACATGACAAACGGGGCCAATCGATGGCTCGCTCTCATGATGCCACGATGCAGTCAGTCAGCAATCATTCCTGTACCAAACATAGATGCTGAATGAATACACCAGGTTTTTGGCCCATTTAGCTGTTAAACACCAAAATCATCCATGTGTCCCCGGAAGATTGCTGTGCTAGCATGAGCCTATATCACTCAACATATGCTAAAGTGTTAGCATGGAGAATACTGTCACTCAACATAGTGTATGCTGAAGTGTTAGCATGAAACCAACTATAACTCAACGTAGTGTAAGCTAAAGTGTTAGCATGAAACCTACTATCACTCAACGTAGTGTAAGCTAAAGTGTTAGCATGAAACCTACTATCACTCAACGTAGTGTATGCTAAAGTGTTAGCATGAAACCTACTATCACTCAACGTAGTGTATGCTAAAGTGTTAGCATGAAACCTACTATCACTCAACGTAGTGTATGCTAAAGTGTTAGCATGAAACCTACTATCACTCAACATAGTGTATGCTAAAGTGCTAGCATGGAGCCTACTATCACTCAATACATGGATGATTTTGGTGTCTGTGTCCTTATCATTTAACAGGTAAGCTAACCAACAAAACAATCTCCCAAACACTTGGTGTATTCGTTTAAGTTGAGATGGAGTCTCTTTAGGCTACATTTATCTCACATGTCATCTATCTTCATGGCGGGTAGAGGTGGGCGGGTGGGGGAGTATTGAAAAGAAGTGTGTGTGTGTGTGTGTGTGTTGCGGTTAAGAGTAAATGTCTGAATAGAACTATAGAGAGTGGGGTCCCCCCCCCTCCAGTCCCCATGTAAACCAGTTCACCTGAAAGTAATGGTCCCACCAGGCCAGACCCCCGTCCCTCCTCCAGGCATCTAATGAGCCTGGGAAAAGAAGCCCCCCGGTACAGAACTAGGTGACCCACTGGACAGGGCCTGCCCCGGGGTGGGGGTGAGGGGGTGGAGGGGGTGGAGGGGGGGAGGGGCAGTGGGGGGGGGGGCTCCATGTCTCAGGAGCCTCCTTTGTCTGCGCGTCTGGCACATAAGCAAAAAAATAAAATGTGAAGATGGTGATATATGGCTTTGCTTAATGCATCTCGGAGTTAGGGAGGAAAAAGGGAGGAGGGGATGGGCGGGTGCGCGTCTGGAGAGTGAGTTTCAGAGGGAAAAATATACCAAAGGTTAGCACTCCTTTATTTGGGTGGAACTGAAGTTGATGAAATAAAAGAAACTGATAGGTCCTGTCCCATTTCTGTGTCATGTGTATGGATTGACGCCGGTGCAATCCTCTTTGGGCTGGAAATCTAGGTTAAATGCAAATTGATCCAAGCGATACCAGACAATAATTACCATCTAACTTATGTATACGTGCACCAGACCAGAAGAGAATTCATTAAGACCTGGATGTGTCTGCACTGTAAACCCCCCACTCGCCATTCAAATCAATTGACAACAGTAATTATTTTAGCCTGGGCTTTACAACAACAACACAAACAAAGGGCATTATCCAAAAGGCCCGGGGATGGTTCCACCTTAAACTAACTGTCCCCGCAGACTCAGATATGGGAAATGCCGAGAACAATATGCGGCGGGTCGAATAACAATAGCGGTGGCATTATGAGACTTCCTTGAAATAATTCGCATTCAACATAAACTGCGCTTTCCGGATGTGTACGCTGAGTCGCATCAATCTGATTATGACATATTACAGAAAAAAATGGTAGCAGAAAACAGCATATTCATCACTTTTGAGAAACGTCCTAGTTGATCCAACTGTCTTTGTAATAATTACACAACACTAATTATACTTTTTCTCCCACTCTCTTTTTCCGGTGCGGCGCTGCCTTGGTGACACCATAACCAAAAAGCAGGTAAGCAACAACTGACAAAAAGAAAGATACACACACACACACACACACACACACACACACAGTGGCACCATGCTGTATTTGCCTATTTCGATAGCCTTTGTAGTGTTTCACAGTGATCGGTGTCCTTGAGACATGTTCACTTTGCTGATTGTAAGTAATTTGCTGACACTTTGTGTCTTGGGGTTTTGCTGACCTTGTCACCGCGGTGTTGGTTCTTCTTCCATTTCTGAGAACACACACTAAAAAAAGAACCATGTCGCTGCCGCCTTCCCGTACCTCTTCATTTATTTCCCACTCTTCTCTCTTTCCCCTTTCCAAAAATTGTTTTTGCAAGTTGCTTCGTACGCTTTAGGAGTGAAAAACGTACTTATCTTTTTGACTACAGGTGGATTTTGCCCACCTCATGTTTGAGTCAGGCAAAATTACCAGATTTGCAATGTCGATTATGAAGTCTGATGAAAAAAATGTCAGGTGGCCTGGAAACAAAATTTCATGAAAACAATATTTTGATCATCTTTGAAGGGGAGAATTAATATTTAACCAGTCTAATAAAGTCTCCTGCCCTAGCAAGCGCTTTCAAGCAGAGCAACAATATATCCCTCCACCTGAGGGAATGCAAAGACTCCACTATCTCTCCTCTCCCTGCTTACTTTAATGGTCTTTGGGGCTTCCAGACATTAATACCAGACTAGACACACTAGTCTCCCCAAAAACACATTTCTGGTCTCGCTCTCCCTCTCCCTCTCTCTCTCTCATTATTACTTGGGAAAGGAAAATTAAGTATTAGTCCCAATAAACACACCGAGATGTGTTTTTGGAGTGTGGTGCGGTATATGCGCTCCAGATTAGAACCGCAACTTTGAGTTTTTTAATGATGCCTCCTTCCTGCGGGAGTTTGATAATGACTCGACGCCCTTCAACATAAAACAGAATTAATTCTAAATGATCATATATAGCTTTGTTTGTACAGTGGAGAGTCACATTGATGGTGATCAAATGAATGAAGTGAGCCTTGGTGGAGATGTACAACATTCCACTCTGACTCCTCACCTAGGATAATTTAGAGGCAAATGTATAACTTCTGAAAAACTTCTGTGAATTTAACATTGAATTTAAGGATTCGGGCCCCTTCAAAGCACTGTTGCATTCACAGGTCAAGAGTGGCTTTCTGTGCTTCGCACTGTGCGAGCACACAGTTCAGTACATAGTGTAAATAATGTGTCATTCTCAGTCACTGTGACAGTTACACACCTTTGCCTCAAGATCCGTCATGACTGGCTATTTTGGAGCCGCGCTGATGAGCTGATAAAAGGGAAGCAGGCGGTGACAGAAAGAGACACAGTGTTCAGCTGCAGCTCAGCGCTATCAGCGAATGAAAGCCGTTCATCTCTATGAGGGTTTTTAAATAATAGATAACTCTTCACTCAACTTTTTTTCATATAAATAAATGTCAGATTTGCGACTCTCTATTGCTGATTGATACCATACAATTGTGATTCAACCTATAGCCAGTGCATGAAATCTTTTACATTTGCACCTATGATGGGATCCTTCAATAGCAGTTTGTTTGGAATAAATATAAGATAGTAGAAGAAATATAAGAAGTTACAGTCTACATTGAGAGTCTTTATTATTACATTATGTTAGGTCAGTGCCTAAAAATAAAGGTGCTGAATATGGTTCATTTCTGCACTCCTTTGCTTAGAGACTTGCATTGTGTTCTTGTTTATCTGGCCTTGTATAGCCTCATTTGCAATTGCACAATATATACTATGGATGGGGTTTGCTTATATTCAACATTTATGCCATCGCCCACCATCCAATAACTAAGAATTAAGAGCGTTGAGGTTCTTGAAAGGTTCTTTGTGGAACCAGAAATGGTTCTTCTATGGCATCACTCCGAAGAACCAGAATTTGTCTTTGAGTGCGAAACACCCAAGCATCGCCCGCTCGTCACCAAAGGTGTCGCCGAAATCCCGAAAAACAGGAATCTCGCGGATTCTCACGCCGAGTCCCCGTGGGGAATCGGAAAGGAATTGAAGGCAGCTGACAGTTAAACTGACTCGGGGTCAGTGTGTTTGTGAGCGTGCATGATACAACTGCCGCGCCGGCCTCTCAGAGCCCTCTTCGCATTGTTTCTCGATGACACGTAAAGTGTCGCCGGCGACAATGCCCTCTTCGGCGGCGGCGTTGTCCCTACTAATTTCGATCCGCGGGTGAGAGGAGGGTCCGCTCTCTCACACTCAGGATCAAAAGGAAGGAGTCTTGAGAAAATTGTAGCGTTGAGAAAAGGGAGTCTGATGATATTCAACAATTAGGCGGGTTTGCTTAATGGCTAATTGGGTGAGGGACTCTGGATGGAGGGAGAGTGGGGGAAAGAAAGAGTCCCTCCTCGCACTTCTTTTTCGAGTGCACCTAGAGTGTGGCTGGAGAGGGAACACTAAAGGCTCGCTATTAAAGGATTAAAAATGTCCCAGTGGCATGAGCCCCCCCCCCCCCCACCCCCACCCCCCTGGTCCGGAGCTCCTCTGCTGACTGCAGCGGGGCCGGTTTTGGTTTTCAAAGTGTTTACCCCCCCACCCACCCACCCTCCACACCCCCCTCCACCCCCCAAGTCCTCCCTCTTTCTCAGTCAGTGAGCGATACATCTTTGAATGGCAGCGAACGCGGGAGGGGACTGTTAGATGTAATCTGCTCGTAATAGAACGGTTTATTGGCCTATTTACCCCTGCTTGTCACTCACGCCTGCCTTTTGCGCACACACACACACAGACACACACACACACACACACTGCACACATTATCCCACACTAGGGTTCAACTGATAGGGGCTTTTGAAGGCCAATACTGATACCGATATTTTTGTATTGAAGCTGCCGACAACCAATATTATCTCTTTAATATGTTTTAATTTTTCTATCTAATCCTCTGAAACAGCTAAAAGTCACTGTTGAGCACTAAAACTCTCCATTGAAACTAATGAAACTAATGAAATTCTTTTAGGGTTAGCAGCTCCTTAAGGCGGAGTGACTTGAACTACATTACTGCCTTTAAATGAAGAATTAATTTACAACAAACATAATAAAATATGCACAGAAAAAAAATGCTATTGCAGGTTTTATTGAACAGTTAAATGAAAACAAAAAAATGTTTTTCTGTAGCTGTGATCAGGGAGGAACCTCCATCATATCAGAGGTGGACGACATATTTAATAAAAGCCCAATATCGGCCCCGTATATCAGTCTAACCCTACCCCACTCACTCACACACACACACACACACACACACACACACACATACACACCCCACCCAAATAGTTCTGTGACCCCATGGTAACATTCCTACCAGTTCTCTAGAAGGAGGAGACCGTGTGCAGAGACGGGGGTGTGAAGTTCGCCTCGGCTAAAGGAGGAACCATGGCTGCATGAGTCAGGAATGGGCGACAGCGTGCTTCTATTTCAGTCGCACCTATGTGCAGCAGCCTGCCCGGGCCCATCTGTCTGGCATCTGCTTCTAATCAACTGGCCACTTCCCTGGGCTTTTAACAGCCAAACTCCAACTCCAAACTCACACACACACACACACACACACACACACACACAGACACACACACACACACACCTACCACAGCTGTAACAACACCTGGGACCCCCGCAGAGGTGGCAAACGCAGATTAAGGCCATGCGGGCCGGAGGAGTGTGGAGAACGCGAAGCATGCGCCTCCGACTGGAGATACGGGGGGGTTGGGGGGTGGGGGGGGGGGGGTGGATGTTGTCGTGATATCAGCTTTATCTCCATGACACTCTCCCAGACTTCAAGGGCAGCAGATCGCACCGCTGTGATCAAAGCGCACTTTGTTTTTACGGGACCGCTTGTCTCCGAGGGGTCAGTCACAAGAAAAGCGTTTGAATGGACATTAATGGGATGAAATAGATAAGGAAAACAGGCATTGAACATTAAAGATGTTTCCACTTGAAAGGCCCTTCTAAAAAGCATGCTATAGCTAATACAGTTACAGCATCTAGCAGTAGTCCCATCGAACGGGTTTGAGACTTAATACTAAAGTAGTTCACGACCCCCTTTTTCTTCTGGCGGAGAATGAATGTAGACAACAGAGTTAGCCCAGGCCTCCGGTGGGAGAGGGCATTATAGGGGCCGGTATTGTTTGCGGTCCCCCTGCCAACTGTGCACGGAACAAAAGGACCAGCGTTTATGACCAGGCCCTGCTGTGTTGAAGGAAGCCCTGGCCGACCCCCCCCCTCTTTCCTCAGGATAGACCTGTCCTCCTTAGGCCTGCTATCGGGACACAGAGGACAGAATGATAGGTGTACATTGTATTTTTTTATTCCTTTTTTTTGGGGGGGGGGGGGGGGGGGAGAGGGAGTAATGTAGTGCATTTATGCCACTTTATAAAAGTCATTTTCAAGAAGTGATATTTAAGCTCTCACATGTTAATTTAGATTTTAAGGTTGAAGTATTTCATTTCCAAAAATGCTATATAATCCTTTTTGGGAAGTTCTGAATTTCACCATGCAATTCTAAAATCGAGGGGATCTAGTCTGCAAAAGTATTATTGTTTTGTCACTTTTAATCCTTTAAAAAGTACCATAATTTGTTTTAATCATGCACCATCAATCATTTTGCAAGAGGAGGTGTCCGTTTTTTTGTCAACACAATGTGTGTCATGTCTGCTGCAGTTTGTTAATAGTTGATTTCACATTCATAAATATGAATGATTTTGGATGTGGCCGTTCCAACAGGTTACACACGTGAACGCTTCCAAGTCGGCCGTCCCGTTTCCCTTCTGATACGACACGAACGTGGCATGAATCGCCAGGTCGTCTCCCAATAATCGCACCTTCGCCGGCCCTCCCTCTGATGTTATCCAAAGAGAAAGGCAGCAGTCAGTCACGTAACACAAGGAGCCTTTCCCTTCCCGAGTGTGTGAACAATTTCCCCTGAATGCTTGAGAGGCTTTCCAAAGTGGACAAGCGCTGTGAGGGACAGGTGACTCGTCCTGGGTGTCACCTCGATCTCATCTGGGTGTTGACGCGCGTCAAAGTCACGCGGGGAGGAGGGAAAAATAGAGCAGGCAAGGTAACATCCTCGCTCGTAATGTATCGCATGCATATTTCATGTTACATGTCAGTCTGGTTAAAGCCACAAATGGCTAATTTATCCGTGAATGTGTGCTAAGTGCCTTTAAGGTGCCTTGATGGGTTTTTTTTACCAATGGGTTTTTTTCCGTCCTTGTCATTCAGATGTTAAGGGGCGTCGCGCCGTACATCGATGGTGGAATATGCGGTCGAACTCAAAATGGCTGAAGTCATTTTACTATAAGGACGGTCCCTTGGGTATGAGAATGGATTATTAGGTGAAATACAGTATGCAGTTTGGTAATTCTGAATTGCAGCCTCAGGCGTAAAAGAATGAGCAAATAAAAACCAATCGAGCTTCTTTCTTTTTCTATCTGAATTCAAAATGAAGTCGAATGTGGAGTTGCTACCACGTTGGGCCCAAACCAGACTATTGTCTTCGCGAGGAAGGGATGTGGTCCTTTTTCAGTCAACATAATTCAGCCTCATTGTACGACAGAATAATGCCTTCTGATTTACACACACACATCCACCAGCGCTTGAGTCAGATGCTCTAAGCCACCCATGTCCTTCGCTGGACGCCTGACCGCATTCTTACAGCTTGTCCTTGAAACGATCTCCACCTGGATTCTGTCGGCCCCGGTCCAAATACAATAAGCGCATAAAATACCAGAGTTAAAAAGAATTATTCCCCCCCCCCCCCCCAAGGGTCCTGTAGCTCTCCGCTGTGCACCTCGCTGACAGGAAAAGTTGCGAGCCAGGAGAAGGAAATGCTCGAAAATGCAAAAGAACCCAAAAAAAAGAGCATGAGCTGTTACATTCCACACCTGTGACACGCTGCAGCGGCTCCGCTAAGGTCACTCCGGCCCTTCTCCTCCGCAAGCCTTTTTTTTACAGCGGGAGCGAGCGGTTCACGGCCGTAAAAACATAGAGATCTACTTTCTGGCACCGGGCTGCCACCGAACGGAAGTGTTTCCGCTCGGGCCTTAATCGCAAAGTTGTTGGCGAAGCTCAGCCGTGGCGGGCCTTGTGGAAATACGGCAGATTACCGGGAATTGACAATTTCCTGCCTCTTGATTTTATGATTTAAAGTGATTTTTGCGGCTTTTCGGGTTATCTCCCTGGCTCTCTCTCTCTCTCGCTCGCCCCGGCGCGGTGTTTTTGTCCTTGGCCCGCTTCAGACGCGGGGGGGCAACTGCCCTCGGGCGGAAGTGGATACCTCATAGAGGAGAGGTACAATGGTGACCACATCGCGGTAACAGTGGGCTCATTGTGCCTCGGCCACACAGCCCTTCAACATCCTCTCTCTCTCTCCCACCTCTCCGCCCCCCCCCCCCCCCCGCCCCCCCCCCCTCCTCTCCTCCCTCTGACTCTCCCTGTCCCCCCTAGCTCTTATTGTCAGTGGGGCGATGCACCAGTACTCCTCTCCTATTCAGCTTGTTAGGACAGCAGCGGCATGACAATCAGAGGGCATTACACCAGGGAGTTAGGAACAGCCGCCGACAGAACATGGCGGAACGTTTCACTTAACCACAGGTCTCCGTCGTCAGATGTTTTTTTTCCGAAGCGCCGATTTGCTTATCAAACTGTGTCAAAACCTGATTTGGACGGTCAAAAGCTATCAGGCTAATCAAAGGCGTTCGGAGGCGGGGATGAGAGGGTTGAGAGAGAGAGAGAGAGAGAGAGGAGAGGGGCCTTGGATAGCGAGTGGTAGAGGAGAGAGGAGGGGGACCAAATGACTATTCATAAGTCATTTATTTGATTTTTTTATCCCCCCAGCCTGCCGATCCACTTGACTGGAAAGTTCTGCCCTGGGGACTGAACGCTTGTCAGTTCCCTTCACCTCAACGGGGGCTACCGCCATCGACGGTGTGGAATGGGAACAAGGGGAGGGAGGGCAGAGGGGGGGGGGGTGGTGGTGATGGCGGTGGGGGCAAATTACCCACACACGGGGGCCCGGGGGTCGGTGGCAGTAAGGGGTCGTTTTTCCCAGGTCACACGGAGGATGCGCACATCTGTCACTCCAAAGGTGGCACCGCGGGGCAGAGAGCGCTGACCCAGTCTGACCCATTAGAATTGACAGGGGCGCGTACCTCGTTTCCCCCCACCCCCGCCCCCACCCCCCGCGCGCGTCCTTCATCCCCGCTGAACAATTATTCCCTCGCCGCAGCTGAGGATGTTCCGAGTACGCCGGCAGTCTGTCTGACTCTGACTCACTGATACTACAGCGGCGAGGGAGGTGGTTGTTTGTGTTTTTTTTTTTTTTATGCTGACAACCTGAAAGTAGATAGCGGTGTTGATATTACAGCGCAAGGCCCATTTTTATTTATTTTTTTGCACTCCCAGGTCCGTCCAGGAGTGTTTAAAGCCCTTATCAGCTTGTAATCTGCTGTGGCTACTCACCTTATCTAGAGTCAACACCATCAGGTCCTCATTAAGACCTTTTCACGGCCACTTGGCACCGGCGATGTAGTCGGAAATAAACTACATGACCTCCAGCATAAGACAAGAAAACACCAGTATGAGCAAAAAAAATTCAGAAAAGGATTCATTTATGCTTTTTTTTCTTCAAAAGACACAATCCTTATATAACTTAAGTATGATATTTAAGTAAAAAAAAAAAAAAAAAATGAAAGTTTCGGAGGGTTTAGCATCCGCTGCATCCCTGCTTGATATTTGGTAATAGCTATGACAAAAAAGAAAAATGTATACACGTGTGTCTATGTGTGCATGCATGTGAATGAAACATAAAGTCTCTATCATGTTTGAAAAGTCACTTGAAATGCACTTTTCCGAGAGTGTTACCTTTGCTTGGCAGTCATGTTTGTCAGTTTAAGGTTTTTGGTCAACATGGTCTTGTGAGTCAATGTCAAACCGACTTCATCAGCGAAAACAGCGAGTTTCACTACTGCAAATTATGTTCCAGGAAGTGCCACAGCAACACTGCCTAAAGAAGAATTAGTCTGGCCGAGTTGTGCTGATGTGAAGCAATACCTAGTCAAATGGTGTGTGTGTGTCTTTCTTTGTGTGTGTATGTGTGTGTGTCGGCACATACGTGTTTTGGAGCGATAGAGCATCCGTGTGTCCTGATGAAGTTTAAGCCGTCAGTAGTAATTAGAGCCGGGGCTCGCTCGTTAAGCTTGGGGAGTGGCCAATCTAGAATATTCATGAGGCTGGGCGCATGTATTATCTTTGTCATGATTCATCCAGGGATAATTGCAAATTCTGTCATACACGTAATCTGCTACCACCCCCACCTCAAATCCCCCGTCGCTCCTGACTGTCTCTTATCTTTCACCTTCTCATAAGACACGCTCATTATTACAAAGAAACAACATGTGCTGTTACGGGCGCCGTTATTAGGCCGCATTGTGAAGGCCCTCCGCCGCTAGTTTGTGCTTTACTTGTCGAACAAGCATCTGAGGGCCTAGCGGTTATTTGCTGCTCATTTGCAGTAAGTGGGGAAAAAAAGTTCTAGATGATTCCAGAAAAAAAATCTTTTCAGCACCCCCCCCCTTCCTGCCCCTCTTTTGTTCTACCCACATCGTGAAAGGTGAAAAGGGATAAGGGGGAAAAAATCAAATACAGTTCTCTGGGGTCCATAATCAGCACTCAAGCTCAAAAAAACCTTCCATATCTCCCCCTGGTTCTGCTGCCAAAAAGCTGTAGAGCGCTCGCTAAATGGAGCTGAATGAAACTCAACTCACCTGAGGGAGATGTATGGCAGCCAAGGTTCACAGTATAAGACCGTCTACAAACACGATCGGGTTTCACGTCGTTTAGGCCGCCCTGCCGATGATTACGGCCCAAGCGGGACGGGTAAAGCGGGACGGCTAGAAGCCGAGGGAGGCTCCGGCGAGGATGGAGACAATTAAAGAGGTGTAAAATGGACGGAGGTGGGGAAGGAAGGCGGCCACTTAGCTTCGTCTGGCGGATGCCACTCGGAGGATAAAAGTTAGATGAATTTTTCTTAAGGAGGGGGAGTTAAAACACCTGCGATCATGAATTATTCCTTACACCTTATGAAAGACTCGGGCTAAGTCAAAACGAAAGACTCGAGTTCTTCCTCTGCGCGGAGTGAGTTCTCTCGTTTTTTTTTTTTACAGCGCTGCTTATCGGCGGGAAAGAAGGTATTCAGCGGAGGGATTTAATAATGAGAACCTTTCCTTTTCCTTTTGTAAAGAGGAGCGCAACAATCCGAGCCCCTGTCCCACCTGGGAAGATGAATAATTCAGCCATTTTGGAAGTAGGCCTCCCCGTCCCTCCAGAGAGGCTGGTGGGCTGTAAAGCCTGAAACTGCCTCATCATTGCCAAAAGTGTAAGCGCATGTATCCATTATTCAGCTCAGCCGGAGTTAAGTCTGACTTCTCTTAGGCAACCTAGATTTCGAGTGGGGGGGGTGGGGGGGTGGGGGGGTAGCCTCTGTCTGCCCCCACCCTGCCACGGCGGTTGATGATTAATTGAATGGTTACACAGGAAGATGAAGTTTGATGGGCTTCAAAATGCATGTAGAACACGTTCCAAAAGTTCAAAAGAGACGGGTTTTTTTCGTTTTTTTTTACCTTTGCTGTGGTGTGCTCAATTCCTTATTTATATATGACTTGTTCTCTCTCCCTTTCCTTCTCTTTCTCAGTCACACACACTCTCTCTCTCTTACACACACACCGAGACTTTCGTTCCCACTCAGGTTTTTCTCACTAAAACACAAGCTCGCACACCGCTCAGGCATGAAAACACACAGTGTAGTTCTTGGCAGCGCGGTCGAAAATCCCTCGCGTACGGCAGAAATAGCTTTAGGGTTGACTAATTGTGTTTTGCAACAAAAAGACAAGGAAAGAAAGAGCGCTTCACACCTCTGACCTTCCCTTTGGCTCCTTCACTCCGACACACACACACACACACACACACACCACCCACTCACACACTCACCGTGTCCGTTTGGTATCTATCTCTAAGAGGCTTATCAGAGAAAAGCAGCAGTGTTTTATGTAATCAACGACACACCGTTGCCGAAATGTAACCGAGCCTCTTGAGGTGAGAGGGGCTGGGTTGCTTTAACTGTCACACAGCGTTACTGATAGGAACTTTCTAAAGTAGCTTTCCCAGCATGCTTTTTGTGCCTTGACCTTTACTCATCTCCAACCGTCCAATTCCATTAACAGAATTCTGCTGTTAGCTCTTATCATAATGCAAACACGGCGATGCGACAGCCGCACATTTTGCCGTTTCGCGAGGTTTTTCTTCAACGCCGTGACTCCCGATGAAGTTGTTTGCCGTCCTCCGATGCGTTAGACACCGCCCTGACACAGGGGGCGGTGGCAGGGGGCATAGGGTGCAGAGGATGGGGTGGGGGTGGCGGTGGGCAGGGGTGACACAGTTAACGCTCTCTTTTTAAAACAGCCTGCAGAGCTCAAGGTGCCAAAACCTGATTAAGCTCCTCTCTTGTGTGTTTTTTGGTGTGACTCGGCTCTCACCCATGTGACACGTTCAAAGAGGAACTCCGGGTTTTTTTTTTTCGTCTTTTTTTCTCTTCCCTTACCGTCACACCTTATACACTGCAGGACTGATAAGAACACACACACACACACACGTACACACATAAGCTGTGTGTTGCCATCCGACCCGGCTTGCAAATGTAATTTTACGTAAACTTTTTGGTTTTTGTGCAATATTCTATGGCACCAACTCACGGACATGAAACCACAACAGAGACTTTTCTGCGTGTTAGAAACAACATGTATGATATTGTGCTGCACCATAACGGTCATTTCAAGTTTAAGCCCACTTTTGAACTGTTGGCTCATGCCAAGCCTAGATCATTATTTATTCAACAAACTTCCTTCGCTAGTTATCACGTCATTTTATTACCGACAAAAAAACATTTTCCACTTCAAATGAGCGTAAAAACTTTTTTGGGATTGGAAACCCAGCTACAGAGGTTAGAAAACCACGGCAGGGTATAATATAGATATATATACTGTATATATTTTTATATTATATATATACACTGCAAAAAATCTCCATCTTAACAAGTCATTCAGTCTAATATTTTCTTAAAATAAGTGAAAAAATCTGCCAGTGAGGTGAGATCATTTCAGTTGTTTCTGATGCAAATCAACTGATACAATTCAACTTTCTAGAAAATCCCTGAAACAAGTGAAACTGCATTGGGAAACAAGTGAAATGACCTCACCATAGTGGCAGATATTTTCTCTTGTTTTAAGAAAATGTGTATTTTTAGGACTCAATAATGGACTAAATGACTTGTTAAGATGGAGATTCTAGTGTAGTAGGTTGTACATGCGAAGAAGTTCCCAGCCGCGGGTCAAAAGCGCACGTCTCTCCTCGCCTCTCTTGGCTCTCTCTTTGTTTCTCCTCGACTCTTTTGTGTTTTCACACACCTTTCCCTGAGAGGGAACCGCTTGTTGGCAGGCGCTTGACTGTAACAGGCCGAGGACCACCGGTGCAGGCCAATTTCTTTAAGCCCTGGCGAGGTGTCCTGTTACTCAAAGGGTCTCTCTCTCTCTCTCTCTCTCTCTCTCTCTCTCTCTCTCTCCCTCTCTCGCTCCCTCAGAGATGGGGGGGGGGGGGGGGAGCCACCTACGAGATAAAGCATGCCGTGGTCTCACTTTTTTTTTAATGGGGGGAGACATTTTTCTTGGCGTGTTTGAAGTGGAGAACCCCTGAACCTTCTTCCCCTCTCTCTCTCTCTCTCTCTCTCTCTCTCTCTCCCTCTCCCTAGACCGACCGTTCACAGGCCGTTTTGGTGGGGCTTTTTTAGGCAAAGACAGCTCATTGGCTGCAGACCGGAGCCTCCACGCCCCCCTCCACCTCCCCCCCCTTCCCTCCTTCCCTCCCCATCCCATCCCTCCCCCGCCCTGCTAGGGGTGAATTACAGAGCGACTCTCCTTTTTTGTTTTCAAAATGGTCGACCACATGGGGGGAAAAGGCTGGGTATGGTGACCGTAATTATACAGAAGCCTGCCAACAGGTTGGTGATGGAAACTCTCTCTCTCTCTCTCTCTCTCTCTCTCTCTCTCTCTCTCTCTCTCTCTCTCCACACTCAAAAGTCCTGCCCCTCCAGCGATTTAGGGATTTTTCTCCATTCTTAGATTCTCCGTCTGCATAGTTAAGAAATGATTAGGTTGCTCTTGCCAGGATATCTCCAAGAGCTCGGTTTCTAGTAGGGTTGGACCGATGCGTATCGGTTTGCTGATACACGGGGCCGATATTGGTCTTTTTTTATTAAATATTGCATATCAGCCAGTCAGTGTCGTCCACCTCTGATATGATGCTACAGAAGAACAGTCTGGAAAACTGTTTCTTTGCACATTTTACTGATTCATTTCATTCCAAATTCTTCATTTAAAGGCAGTTATCTATCCCAGAGTTTCCCTACCACTGAATAGGTGTTTGTGTGGGTCGGTCACCCTGCCTTAAAGAGCTGCTCACCCTTAAAGAATTTCATTAGTCTGGGTTTCAATGGAGAGTTTTAGTGTCCCATGATGGACTAAATGCTGTTTCAGAGGCTTTTCCACCCTGACAAAAACACTGGGTAAAAAACACTGAATACTTGTCATTTTGGGGCCATAAAATTGCTCAAATTTAAACCAACTTCAATTCAGAAACATCATTATCGGCCTTCAGAAACCCATTTCGGTCGAAGCCTAGTTTCTAGGAGAGCTCCGCTGTTTACCACTTGCAGAGAAAACCCCCCACCCACCCCCCACCCTTGTCAATATTAACTTTTCCCTCTGTGTCTTTCCTCTGGTTGGACCGGTTCATCACATGGGATCCCCCCGTCGCTGCTACTTGGGGGACTCGATTTTTCCCTATTGACGAATTCCCCCCCTCGCTACATACGCACAACGCTGTCTAACAGTCGGTGGGTAACAGGGTCGGGGAGGATCTGACGGTCTTCCTCCTCAGAAAGATAATTTGATCCGGGACGGGTCTCCCCCTGAGGAGCGCTGCGAGTGGGGAAGGAGAGTCTTTTTCGGCGAGCTCCCAGAGGAAGCGGCGGGGAACAATAGCCTCTCAAATATTTACTGCCGCTCAGCTCATAATCGTCCATCCTGGAGTTGTGTTTATGACTTGTAGGCAGTGTGCAGTGTGTGTGATCCTCTGTGCGTGTGTGTGTGTGTGTGTGTGTGTACTGTACAGGACAGGACTGTGTAGCTAAACCCGAGCCTAGTTTAAGTGGCATAAGCTGGATCCTAATTATCCACTTGTGCTAATTCTCACCTTTCCGTACTTCAGGTGTCTTAACGGGACCTAGGCGCGCGCACACACACACACACAAACACACACACACACACACATACACACACTAACCCCCCTACCAAACCACCTCCAACCCCCCCCACCCCCCTCCCAAACCCCCAGGTTAAAACAAGAGCAAGCAGAGAGCAGCCAAATCCCTTTGGTCATGGATATGAGCTCTTCCCTGTGTTTTACAGCAGATATCCTACTCAGGTTGGAGTGGTAACAGTGTATCAGCATGGGGGCCCATTGGATCCAGATCATTCCAGGGTTCAAGGGTCATCCAGCCCTCAGGGGCCGATGGGAGCAGGGACCAACGGGGTTAGAGGACAGAAGGAGAGCCTGCCTCTCTTGTTCGGTACCTGGTAGGGATGCTATTCAGGCCACTGCGGGGAATAGTCCGTGTGTGTGTGTGTGTGTGTGTGTGTGTGTGTGTGTGTGTGCGTGTGTGTGGGTGGAGAAGAACAGATGTGTTTTACACTCTCATTACCATGTGAAAGAGGTGGTGAAATTCAGGGGTCTTAAACTGTGGTGTGGTGTGTTGCTTATCGCGATGGATGGAGCTCGTATCAGGAGGGTCTACACATGTACACACACACACACACACACAAACAGCCATTCACACACAACACGCATGAAACTATGGACTCATTAATACACGCGCGCGCGCACACACTCATGCACACACACATACAAACTGACCCTTTTCAAAGCCTCCCGCCTACACTGCCAGCTGGTGACTGGCAGGGTATTACTGTAGTTACCACAGACCAGACCACAGATGCCCCTCCATCCCTACTACTATCTCTTCCTTTCTCTCTCTCTCTCTCTCTAACAACCCCCCCCCCCACACACACACACACACACACCCCCCCACCCCCCCTTTGCTCTCATACTCCCATAATACTGTGTTTTTACTGTGTTCTTTACATGACTGGCACTGAAAAAAAAAAAAAAAAGCCCCCAAAAGGAGTTCGGGAGCAATTCTTAATTACAATTCAGGTTTGGCTCCGCTCGTCATAAAGGGGAAAAGAAGAAGAGAGCTTACAGTAATCTGTACCAGCAGCGCCGTATGTTATTGTAGCGTCCTAATTAATCTTACAGGAAGGAGTATATGGCAATATCAGATGGAGGCAGCGCCGCGGATAGATTTATTAATGCCCCTAATCAGCTTCAGCTAAATTAATTTCGCACTGATTGCTTGTATTCATCCGAATTTGCATACGTTTAGCCCAGGTGATTTATTTTTTTGCTCCCTTTTCCTCTCTCTTGCACAAACACACTGGCGTGGAGAGGGTGGAAACAAAGCTCTCCCACTGCAGCGGTGGTAATTGATGGCGGTGGGGAGGAAGAGGGCTGAACAGCGGGCTCAGCGGTGGAGGAGGCAGTTGTCGGCGGGCTTCCCCGCGAGTTAAAAGAGCCTGAGATAATCCACTGATCAACACGGTAGGCAGGTGGCATCCTGGTGGCAGAGGGATTCAGAGTGGCGGGCTGAGGGAGGAGAGAAAGACCCGGTAGAAATCTGTCTTCACGAGCTAAATGCGCGAATGCGACTGGAAATGTGTCCTTTTTTGTTTTTAAGGTGATTCTCAAGGTTTTCTTTATTGGATCGTACATAAGGGAGTTACTTAGAGAGAGTATAGGCGCCTAGCAAACAATTTAGATTTTTGGATGTTGAATAGACTGCACCGACGTTGAAATTTTGCGTCAAAATCAAAGTTGAGACAACACTCATAATCATCCATAGCTGCTACCTGCATGGTTTTGTGAAATCAGGACCTAAATATCTTTATGAAATCAGTTCAAAACAGTTTCCAAAGCTGTTTTAAAATGAATTTTCTCCTGCCGTAATGTCACATTGTTAAAATTTTGCGCACATTTGGGTTGGTGTGGAACTAGATGTGCCATAATATCATACTGTTTAAATTTTGTGCACATTTGGGTTGATGTTGAACTAGATGTGTGTGTTTTTTGGATCATTCTCATGGCCCTTTTGCTTTATCATATAGTACACGATGGAGTTTTTCAATAGATGTGTTAGGAGAGTGTTACACAGATTGGAGGAAAAAGACAAAACACACTGACAGACAGTGAACACAGCCGCTACACTGTATCATATCTAATAAAGACGACAACAAAACAAAAAAACACATGCCTCCCAGTCGAACCTAACCTCATCTCCAACATTCTGGATCTGTTGAAACCGCACAACACTTTCAATATTAATGAGCGCTTGAGATTTATACTCGTGCAAACGAGCCTCGATTCCACCCAGAGCCGGAGTATTAAGTGGGCTCCTGTTCCCCGCCTCGCCGCGCTGACAGTTTTGACATCCAGTCAGATGGAGCAGGAACACCACTCCTAGCCTGAATATTGCATGAGCAACCTGTCTTCCTGATGGTGAAACATGCTTTAAAATCCTTCCTAATGGCTCGTTTTGTGGCCATCTGCACCCACTCGCTCACAAAGGTGAAAATCACATTTGGCTTCTCCACTTGGGACCAGAACAAGAAGC
Source organism: Centroberyx gerrardi (assembly GCF_048128805.1). Lineage (NCBI taxonomy): Eukaryota > Metazoa > Chordata > Actinopteri > Beryciformes > Berycidae > Centroberyx > Centroberyx gerrardi. The sequence continues at coordinate 30,515,236 of NC_136006.1, read as the reverse complement.
CACAAGCTCTATCTTCACACGCGCGCACACACACACACACACACACGCTCTCACACGCACCAGTCCAGGCTGCTGCTCCGACAGCCTGTACTCTAAAAACGCTCGATCGTTTATCCTATTGGGTTTGATTCTCCCTGAAATCAATGTGAAATATGCAGTACCTCCGACCAAAAATAGCATTAGCGTAAAATCTATGGCTAACCTGCAGCCAAGAGCAAAATCCATTTAGTTAAGTGAATTCAGGTCGACATCGCAGAGCAAATGAAAAGCCTACATTGATCCATGCAGTTGTTTTTGCAGTTTATTATATCAGAGAATAGGGGCGGAGGAAGAGCTCAAAATCGCATCAACATAAAAGATTTTTGCCCCGCAAAAGGATGCCAGTTTGTCGTTAAGGAAGTTTGTACTGATTTGTGAAGAAGCAGAGGTGTGTGTGCTTGTGACTGTGTGTGCTTTGTAACAGTTTTAACAGTGAGTGACCGTCAGGCCACAATCACACAGGAGGCAGCTTGCTGCCGAGCATCTGCTCGCAGATTTGCATATTAATTGACCCGTATTAACTCCGAACAGAAAAAAATCAATCTAGTTTATGACTCTACACAATTATCAATCTCAATCCTCCTCCTTTTCCCCCGTGGAAATGCGGCCTTTCATTCCAACCTGTTCTAAAAATAATCAACAGATGAAATTTAGTGTATTTCACATTTATATGGCTGTTTTTAATATGGTTTTAAGGATTTTTTAAGCTAGTTTGTTAAATGACTTTGTCTTTGATTGTAAATACAAGGGCAGGAATCAGGTTTTTTGTTGAGTTTTCAAGTGAAGGCTTCACAGTGCGGTTTCCATCTTTAGCCTATTTCTGTCTTATGTGTATCCAGGGAGGCCTACTTGGCTCTTAGTGTGTGCTCCCTTGCTTATGTGCCTGCACGCTCGCATGTGTGTGTGTGTGCGTTTGAAGGAGCGTGTGTGGGTGTATAGTGATTGAGCGCACGTATGTGTGTGTGTGTGTGTTTTGTGTGTGAGGGGGGCCAGTGGGGGCCCTGAACATTTGTTGAGAGGAGTAACATGTGCGCAGGCAGGGCACAGATGGTGGCTTCGTATCGGGATGGAGAGAAGGGGGGAAAGGTGGGCTGTCTGGGCGCTTGACTAAAACTCTGAGATCTCTCTCTCTCTCTCTCTCTCTCTCTCTCTCTCTCTCTCTTTTTTTTTCTCTCTCCTTTTTTTCCCAGCCTGTTGCGCGGGGGCCCCCATAGATAAATGGGAGTTTAATTCAATTAGGAGGCCGGCCACTGTTGCCGCCTCACGGCAGGGCCTGGTCGGTGGAAACACCCCACTCTTCCTGCCTGGCACACCCCGGACATGGGTGAATAGATGCTGGGGATGAAAACATGTGCGCATACAAACACACACACACACACACACACACACACACGTGCAGGCACACACACACAGGGCACACACACATGCGCTCGCTTATGGCTATGCTCCCTATTAGTAGGCCTCGAAAAAAGTGATCAAAACAGTCAAGGGGAAAATATAGCTTTGATTCGGATGAAATCACAGCACTTTGAATATGCTTCAAAAGAACTGAACCAGTGTATTTGCTGGCTGCTCCGCTCTACCTGCCTGTGTGTGATTCTCCTTTTGATGAATGCCTGAATCACTTCCAGCTCGTAGCCACTAGGCAGCGACCTCATTTCCACAGCAGCGTCTGCCTTACCTACTCGCCCCCCCCCCCCCCCCCCCCCCCTCCCCCTCCAGTTGTTCGCTCAGGTGATCTGCAACGCTCACAGGCGAGTGAGAGAGAAAAGAGAGAGAGAGAGAGAGAGAGAGAAAAAAAAGAGAGAGAGGCAGCTTTTCCTCCCGTAGCTCCCACCTCATCTCTCATTACCTAGCAGCGGCTGGGGAAGGACGTGGACGCGGCGAAAAATCACCTGGAGCCTCGAGACCTGGATCTGGCTGCCTTTGCTCGCTCTATTATCACATCAAAACGCTCTCCTGTGTGTGCGTGCCTGTGCCTGTGCGTGTGTGTGTGTGTGTGTGTGCATGTCTCAATATGGATCTGAAGCCGGGCTTTTCCCCCACAAAGAGATGTAGGAGAACAGAGACTGGACTGGATAACCACTCATAGCACAGGAGCAAGGCTGATTTTCTCTCCTGGATTGAGGGACTGTTTGGAATGGAGGAGCGCACAGGAGGGAGGGGGCGGTCTACATACTGGACCGGGCTGCTTTCGCCTTATTTGGAGCGCATATGATATGTGTCAGGTATAGTATGCACCTGTTTGCGGGGCATTTAGAGGCACAATGGATCAGGCGCTGAAATCTGTCTTTTTGCTAAAAGGTCATGCAGCTGCATAATCTAGTCTAGTTTGGTGTGTTTTTTCTGTTTAGGATTAAAGAGTTCAGATTCATGCTGATTTGATCCTTCTTGATGCCTCGATTTGCACTGAAGCTCCACCCTTCTATACCTCCACTATTGATTTTGCTCCAATGCAGTGTGGAGGGTTGGGAACGGGGGAAAGCCATTGGTAGCTGCTCGTTGACCCTCGCGTTCAACCTCACCCAGCGAATATTTTCACACTGAATAGATGTTGATGCGAAAGTTTTGTGAAATCAGGAGCTAAATATCTTTCTGACATCATTACAAAACAGCTCCCAAAGCCGTTTTAATAGGAATTTTACCATGCTATATATAATGTCATATTGTACGAATTTTTTGCTTGGGTTGATGTTGAACCTGTAAACCTAAAGGGTCAGATGTTGGATTTGGCCGCCTCGTGCATGCCGCCACCCGTCAAAGTCTTGCAGGGCATCCTTTAGAGCGAGAGAGAGTGAGAGAAAGAGAGAGAGAAAGAGAGAGAGAGAGACTCCGGAGGTGCCTTCAATGAGGAAGGTTTCCTCTCTCCTAGCTTTTACACCACCTGCACTCGGGGGCTCCGAAGCGCACACATAGCTCCCACTGTTTCGCGCTGATCGATGTAACATACCTTCTCACGCTGGGCCACCTGCCCGGAACTCGGAGCTATACGGGGGGGCTTGGAGGCATAAAATCAAACCCCCCCCACCCTCCACCCTCCCCCCCCCCCCTCCGAAACAGCTGGAGGCATTTGTTTGCATAAAAGAGGCCATTCTTCTTCCAGCAGTATCTGACCGGAGTAAAAATGTAGCAACAGAGGAGATGACGAAACCCGGTTCAGCAAGGGAGGGTCAAGATTAATGTCTCTTTGTGGAACGCCTTAGTGGAGGGGGGGAAGGAAGGGAGGGAGGGGGAAGAGAAGAAGGGAGACACGGAGAAGGGAGAAAGAGAGAGGGAGAGAGAGAAAGAGGGAGAGCGTGGTGGTGGGGGTAACGCCGTGCGATGTGTTGCCGCTGCTTTGTCCCCGGCGCTGTGAATGAGCACAAAGGATCGATCGGCGGAGAGGTGACGGGCTGAGACAATGGACCTCTGGGAGATTAGCAGGTCGGAACGGCGGCGCTCAGCCACACAATGGAGGTGCGGCAAGACGGGAGCCGAGGGGTAGCGCTCCATCAAATATGTCACCGGGAACAAAGCTGCGCACCCCCCGGGGGCTCGGGCCAGAGAAGTTTCTATGCTCTTGTTTTAACGTTGGAACTCGGGAGAAAAGTCAGTTTTAAATGTGAAAAAATCAGTGGTACAGGTGGTGTAGATGGGGATAACAAACTTGAGGGAGAAAGCTATCCCCTTTTCAGGCAGCGCATCAACAGCCTCCTGCGCTCGCTGCCCCCAATGACATCTGCCACACTGCCAGACCCATGTGACCCGGGAGGCAAACACTGGGATGAATTGCTTTTGTTTGGGGAGGTCACTGGCTTTTCTCTGTCCGCCTCCTGCCCACCACAGCACAGATACAAAACAGTCCCACACAGGCCAAGTCTCTCAGCAGCATACATAAAGAACCAAACAAACCTTTCCCTAAACATTTGTCAAATAATTGTCTTTTCAGTGTTTTTTTCTGAATGGAAGATGTTTAGCGGTAGGGTTAGTTAGTTGTGTGAGGTTTTTGCACATGTAAGTGAAAGTGAATGAGAGGAACTTTTTTTTTTTTTTTTTTGTGAAAGTGTAAATGATCCAAACTGGTTTTTATCTCGCTGATGTTTCTTTTTAAATTTCAATTTTCAATCAGACATGACAGGTCACACTTATGTTGCCAAAGCTCAGACAAAAAACAATAATCGCAAGTAAACAAAATGACGACAACAAACTGTAAGAGCAACTGTAAACAAACGCAGATCAAACTGATTATGTAACGTAAAACAGAGAGATTCACATTCATTCTGCTTCCACTGGCTTTTTTAAAAATTTCTCTTCACTCCCCCCCCCCCCCCCCCCTCCGTGTTAGAACAGGGTCAGAAATTCTTTCAGTGAAAAGGTAAAACCACTATTGTTGTGGGTCCGGGGCGGGGGGGGGGGGGGGGAGACTGTGAGAGCGGGGGTTAAGACATTGAGTGAGATCATATTATATCCCGACGTATACCTAGACCACACAACGAGCATTCACGTCTCACTTTTCAGCTCTTTCTTTTCGGCCTCTCTTTCTCTTTCTCTTTTTTTTTTTTTTTTTGATCCGAGAGGGCATTACCCTGTCTGAACTCCCCCTAAATCCTTGTGGTCACACCTCTTATTAAAGAGGGTTTTGTCCCACGCCCTCCACCCCCCTTCCCTGCTCTTGGTATTCAGCCCAGGTCAGCAGATTTCGGCCCAGCCCACCGTGGCTCCCCTTTTTAATTTGCACCTGTTGCGCAGTTGTCCGGGAGGCAAGTGCCGAACCATACAGTCAGACAAAGATCATATTATGAACAGATATGCACAGCCTAATCTCCATGTACCCAAAGGGGAAGAGTGAAAAAAAAAAAAAAAAAAAAAAAACAGAGAAGCTTGTATTTTGTATTCTTTTCCCTGGGAACCTGTGAAGGAATGGTATGCCGTTAGGATGTAAAGGTTTTTTTACGGTTTGGAAACTGGCAAGGGGAAGCAAATAATATCCCCGCGAAACAAGCAATTGACGAGAAAATGCATCACTTTAGCCACTTCCCACTCACTCCTGGAGTTGGCAGTTGCCTCTAGAGATAAGGCGCATGAGAGCTTGTCGAAATATTGCTTTATTAGGCATACACAGAACTCAAAATGAACCTGAAAATTGCGCTCTCTCTCTCTCTTTTTTTTCCGCCCTCGGGGCCCTCTTTCGCTGCGTCGAGTTCCCATGATGTCATGGCTTTTTTACTTTCCTCCTTTTTTCGCTGTTATTCCATCACCCTCCCCTCTCTTTCTTCTTTCAGCATATTCCTGTTTTTTTTTTCTCATGCACCTTTATCAGAGGTGCGCCAAAGCGAGGCATTTTTTTTTTTCACGGTTTCACCGCTGCGTGCCCCGCCGGATTCAGGCCGGAGTCTAAATCAAGTTTATGTTATCAAGTTCAGAGATGTAATATTTACAAGCCTTCCATTTCGGCTCGGTCCCCCGGGTGTCTGGGCCCTGAATAAAAAAAGCCTTCCCAACCTCTCGACCAAGGAATGTGACTTTCGCCTCCTCTACTTTGGGCCATGCCACTAGAGTTATGGGCGGATGTTGTTTTTGAAACCTAACAGCCCGGCTTTGTTTGTGTCTTCGCAGTGCTCAACTATGAGAATGTGGTGGAGACGGGCTCGGAGACGGACGAGGATGACAGGCCGCTGGTCTCGGAGGAGAACGGGCTGGCGAACGGGGAGGAGGAGGCGGGCAGCCCGGCCGGCGTGCCCGCCCTGGAGACCTCGCCCAGGGTCGGCCACGCCCTGCTGTCCTACCGGGGTCAGGAGGGGTCGGAGGGCAGGGACGGTCGGCAGAACCACCACGCCTGGCATCTGGGGGTCGACACACACGGACACCTCAACGGCACTGGTGAGTGTTTATAAGTCTGTACTTGTATTACACATTTGTGTGTAAATCAGGGATGGGACGATATATATATATATTATCTCACGATACGATACGCGATACGATGCGTGATATGGGGTTGACGATTCAATACAGAAATAAATCAAATTTCAAAGTCTGACTGTAGAATTATGTTTATTTCTGAGCCACAAATCTTTCTTGGGATGCCATTGGCTCGCTAGAATGTAAACAACAATTTAAAAATGTCATTACAAAGTGCAAATAATATAATTTCAATGGAGAGCTTGTGAAATTCTGATGGTCAAGCCGTCTCATTTGTGATTACTACAGCAGAATAAAATGGAGCTAATATTACCATTAATTTTTCTGACCCACGATACATATTGTCATAGTCTTGTATTACGATATATTGAATTTCAATATATCGCCCCATCTCTAGTGTAAATCTCTATATATATTTGTGTGTATGTATTTGTGATGGATGTATAAAATAGGTCACATCTTGGGAAAATATCTCAGTTATTCGAGATACCAAAGTTCCCTTGCGTGTGGTGAGGTGTTGAGCCTCACATTATCGTATTATCTTCTTAACCCATATCCCCTGATTGCATTGACCCAGAGCAAACAGCATCTACTGATGTCACGCTGATTACTCCACTCATAACACATGCATGTCTGATGGTAGCTGTTGTTGTCTGAGCTTGTTTTCTTATCATATCGCTTGTGAAACGTGTCCCATAAACAAAATGTCCTATATACTGTATGTGCTGTAGAAAGGCAATCATCAGTTTACACTCACACGCACTGCTGTTAAACCACCAACCTTCTTCTCACACATACCCATCGCTCTACCAGTGTTCACACCCTGTCACCTCTGACATTTTCTCATCTTCTCTTTTTTTGTTGAATGCCAGTACACTGTGCTTTAATTTTGGAGGAAAGAAATAGATCCCAAAATACAATGTATAGCCTCAGTGGAGCAGAATATATCCAGATAATTCATTTTAATAGATGGAGCTATACTATACTAACTAACATCTTAGCTCCTAATTTGAACAGACCTACCAGTGATGAAGGAGTAGCCCATGTTCCAACCTGTCAGCCTGCACTTGCTCTTCAGACTCCCTCTTACACGTATCTGCATCGGATGACAGGACAACCAGTGTCACCCGGGCCGCAAAGACAAATACTTTTAATTAGGAGCCGAACGGGATCGTTAAGGGGGAGCCAGGCCCTTGCAGGACTCATTAACAGCCCTAAATGAAATTTGGAGCTTTATGATGGCCATTTACATGCATAATAGGCCTACCATTCTAGGGGTTGCTTGACAGATACAGAGTGCGGCGAGAAGTCATGCGAGACACCCGGTTTAAAAAACGGACCAGCGTCGCCTATCCGTCTCCGCTAATGACCTGGCGGGGGCCGCCGAATGGGGAAATACTGCCGAGTTTTGAAAATTGAACGCAGTCCAAAGCGCAAATGTAAATGAAAAGAGCGTTAATGTAGGGGAGCGCAGAGAGAGAGAGAGAGAGTTATCATTATCGCGATCATAGGAAAGCTGTAAAAGAAATCAACGCCACATTAGCACATCTGCTACAGTTAGTTTGCTAAACCAGCGATTTAGTATCAGATCTTTAACGGGATTTGAAGTATTGGGAGCGCTGAATCTACTGAGCCCATTATTCCCATCATCAACACTGAGGGAAAATATGAAACCTGCACTGCCCAGATGGCAACTTTGACTACAGTCACTGCTATTTGCCAGTACAAACAACACCTCTGGGTTACTTGCAAAGAAGCTCACCACTCGGTCGAGACCTGTTACTAATTCATTGAAACTGCATGAATCAAAGCCCTGTCGAGCCGGAGCACTTCAGCCTCAGTATCATTTCTTCACATCGCATGTGGAAGCAGAGGTGGGGACGCGAAGGTAGCGCCAAAAAGGAGAAGCGGAGCTCAGAGTGTGGCGGGGTTGACTCACATCGAGAACGCATAAAAGGTTGAAACGGAGGAACCACAAACAGAAGTGAAATGCTCATTATGCCGTCACCTCCATCTTGTCTCTCGAGGAAAAAAAAAAAGAGAAAAGAACAGGCTGCAAACACAATGAGCCTCCATTTTATGTACACACACACACGGTCTAAGGACGGCGACTGAAAATAGAATGACACTTGAGTACAGTGTCTAGGTCCTGCAACAGTGGTACAGGGTGGGACTCGCATGCTTTTGTCCTCTCCTTCCCTTTTTTGCGCTGAGACACCAGCCCACAAAAGCCCCATGTTGGAGAATGGCACTAATTGTAAAATGTCTGGCAATGATTCTCCTCCCAGTGCTTTCCATCAAGAGAAAACCACATGGCTCTCTCATTTGTGCGAGCTGTTTAGTACCACCATTTCATTTTATCTGTGCAGTGTGGAGGGAAAACTCTGGTTTGGTAATAGCAGTAGAAGAAGAGTTTGAGTTTTCACTAGAATCAGACAGAAAAGCTGGAATATATGAGAGGATATGTGACTTCTATTGTTTTCATCCAGTTCATCCCCATCCTACGATCATCTTCTCCTATTCCTTGCTTTATGCTTGTATGCGGCTTTATTTGACTTGTACTTTTTGAAAATATTATGGTAGTTTTAATGGAACAAATTGATATAGAAGCTTTTTTAAATGTTGAGGAAATTTCAAATTGCTAGAAAATCTATTTCAATCTCATATCATTATCTTAACATTATCAGCAGATACTCATATCCTGTGCTGACTTATAGAGCTTTCAGTGCTTTCTTCCTTCCTTTCCTTTCTTTCTTTCTTTCTTTCTTTCTGTATTTTCTGTATTACTCAATGTAATAACGCTCATCTTTTCAGTTTTGTTTTTTTTCTGAAATCTCACTGAATACTTGTATACTATGTGGTTGCTAAACACATTTTGTGAACAACATATATTACATGTAAGGAACGCACTATACTGTACCACCAAGCACACACACTTTCTTCCAGAAAATACACTCTGTCTAGTGTAACTGTGAAACATGACAGCCTCAGCTGCTCTTTTGCTATTTGCGACACTAATTTGTTGATACTGTCCCGCAGTGTAATCGCTGGATCACGCATCAATATATTTAGGATAATCGGCTTCATCTTGTGACTTGATTGACTCATACAAGGACTATTAAAAAAAGAAATAAAGCGGCAGAGAGAAGTTCCTGTTTGAGGACTCTTTGCTTTTGAGGAAGGAAGTTTTAAAAAGTTAAGTGACCTGGCCCACACAGGAGAGGAGGGGTGTGGGGGGTGGAGGATTCGAGCAGGGCCCCCCTTCACCCCCCCCCCCACACACACACTCCCTCCTTCTCTGTTGTGGGGGGGGGGTGGCGGCGGTAGCGGGGGGTTGTATATCCCTCCTTTGAAGGGGGAAGCTTATGATACTTGTGACTCCTGTTGAGGAATCACATGAGAAGGCCCAGGAGGAACAAACACAATAGGCACAGTATATAGTACACCCCCACTGGCCTGCCTATCCCTCATTATCTGGAAAATACCTTCACATTATGAGCCGTGGTGAATGGAAAGAGGTGCTTGTTAGCTGTCAGGGCGGCCCGGCACACGGAGCATTCCGACTGACTTAGCCTGGAGCGCCGGGGCGCTGTCGTCATACTTCACATTTATCGCAAAACTGCGTTAGGCAGTCGGAGTGTCGATTAAATGCCTCTCTCTCTTCTCCTCCGCAGATGAAAGGAAGGATGAATACGAACCCTTGGGGCCGGAGGGGTCTCTCCATGCTGTGGGAAATGGTACAGGTGAGCCCCGCTGCGCGAAAGAACCCCACCCCACCCCCACCCCGCCGCCGCCAGCATAAAATCACCCAGCAGCAGCGTGAAATAGAGAGGGCGTGATTATTCGCCGAGCTAGTGATGCGAGGCGTTCAGGTGATTTACCTAATAGGAACGCACTCCCACAGAGGCGGGAGAGATGCTGCATGGTGCATCAAAGCGAGAGGGGAAAGAAAACATTTGTAAGTGCAGCCGCAAATAACATTTTGCTGCAAAATTGAGTTTTGACCCAAATCGTATTTGTTCGGTTCATGTTCTTTTTAAATTGGTTACGAGACAATAAATTGTCCGTTTCGCCCGTGCGGCGACTCGCAATTTTTTGGCGCAGTTGAGCCTTTTAGCAGCAAAAACCTCCCTTGACTTGAGGGACCTTCTATATAGAAGCATGGAAAAGCCAACAGCAAAATACAATATGAGGAAAACTAAACATAAACTAAAACATATGTTAGATATGTTTTAGTGTGAAACATATTCAGCAGTCCCAATAAATGCAGTTGATAGATCATATGCTCTTATACATTTTTGTTAACTCTAATCACATTTTCTGTTTGAACAATGTTGAGAAAAATTTCAAGCAAGCTCAGCGAGCCCTGAGAATCTAATTTGGCCTTAACCGAATTACCATGTACACTAAACATCTAAGTGAAACGTTAAAAAGCTTTTTTCCACCGTCCAAGATGGCTCACTTAACAGTGCGCATCACTTAATAGTGAAATTATCTGTTATCTATCATCTTATTTTTCATCGTGGAGACCATTACACGCTATCATTAACGCTAACTTAAATGTATACTCCCCCTCTAAGTAGTGCCCTAATGATTTCCTCTGCGATCCTCACCACAATTACAGCAGCCTGTTTTCCTCTGGACCATGTTAACATCTTTCAATACAAGCGGGGGGAGGGGGGGGGGACCACTGCTTATCAGCTTCTTTATTGTGTATTCCTCTGTTCAGTCAAGGGACTCGAAGGTGTCTCGGAGCTGGACGAGTACTTCTTGAAACGTAAGCTGGAGGACGGCGACGGCCACCCGGCCACCATCGCCGAGTACTTGCAGCGCGGCGACACGGCCATCATTTACCCGGAGGCCCCGGAGGAGGTGACGCGGCTGGGCACGCCCGAGGCCGTCGGCCAGGACGAGAATGAGAACGGTGAGAGTCCAAGGAAGGAGAACAAGTCGTAAAATGTAGGCAAAGATATGTACAAAGGTGGAATTGTAGACCTGGGACGGACTCTTTAGCAAGTCGATTCTTATTTTACAGTTTTTTGACAGCCAAATGGCTCAAATTCAACATGATAAAATGACTTATTACACTTGGTCCACTAACAAAAATAAATATGGTTTGGATTATTTATTCCCAGCAAACATTTAGACGTTGAATAGATGTTGAAACGTTGAGGAAGTTGAGGAGATGTCCGTCTCCCATCATTTTGTGAAATCAGGACCTAAATATCTTTCTGATATCAGTTCAAAACAGTTTCCGAAACTGTTTCATTTTTATTTTCATTTCATTTTATTTATGTGACTCAGGACCATGATCACATGGTATGGAGCACCATATGATCTTCAATATATCAATATCTTCAATATATTTGCATATGATGAAAATTTTGTGCTCTATTGGGTTGATGTTTAAGTTGACCTCCTCCTGCACGTCGCCGTCCGTCAAATGCTTACTAGCTTCTTCCGAATAACTCAAATCCAGGAAATAGACTGCTGCGCTGTATGGCTTACATGCTGTAGTTTCAGCTCTTGTGTGTTTCTCTCTGTAAGCCTCAGAGGAAGACGTGACCCTAAGGTTCAGGGGGTCGCAGTTAAACACATTACGCTTTCTTCCTGTTCCACTCCAGACCGAGCTCTTTGGCCATTAGACTCCATTCACTGACCTCTGACCTCTCCTCTTCTTCTTCCCCTGCGCAGACCTGCCACCCGGCACCCCGGACGATTTTGCCCAGCTCCTGACCTGCCCGTACTGCGACCGGGGCTACAAGCGCCTCACGTCGCTGAAGGAGCACATCAAGTACCGCCACGAGAAGAACGAGGAGAGCTTCCCCTGCCCACTGTGCTCGGAGACCTTCACCCATCGCACGCAGCTGGAGCGCCACATGGCCACACACAAGCCAGGGAGGGACCAGGTAAGACATGGGACCATTTTCCCGTTTTTTTTTCGTTCTTCCCTCTTAATCCGCCCCTCTTTTCTTCCTCTACTTCTTCATTTCAGATCTGTGCTTTTCTTCCATTTGAAAAAGTGCCATTTTCCACACTGCCCCCTTAATTTGTTTTTTTTCCCTTCTCCTGTTAATTTTTTCTAATTAGACTTGCTTTAATGGTTTCCTCATGGTGACTCAGTGCACTTCTGTGGAATCATATTCTCTTGAGTGAATGATTAGCTTCATTTCCTGCTGCCGTCGTTTTTTTTTTTCCCCGTTTAAAAACAAGTTTAGTTTTCATTTCTTGTTCTTTTAAAAAATCAGACCCTGCACTGCTTGTTAGCAGCTGCATTTTGTTGTGCTCCCCCAAGCTTCCGCCTACAGTGAGGCATGCGTGGGATGTGCAAGCATATTGACTTCCCCGGGCCATCTGACTTTTTACATCAGCTGTTGCTGGAACTGGAACTGGAACAGATTTGATTAGAAATTAGCACTAATAAAGATAGTGCTAGATATAGGCCATTTCCTATTATTTCAAGCATTGCTTTCTCTCTGGTGGAAATGTCTCACATCGGCGATTTTGTACAGAGTCTCAATATGGTGGAGGGAGTTGAATAAAAAGCTAGTTTTTACGCGGCCCAAATGTACTGCACATGCCTCTTTCCTGCCCCTTTGCGATCCAAAATTCATATTAGACCATGTAAATAAGCAGTGAATCATTCAATTTTCCAATTATGCTGTGATTATAATGAGATTTCCTGAGTTAAGCCTGTCAGCTTCGGACCTCAAATTCGCCTGAGCTCACCGTAACAGAAGCAGTGACTTCCCTCTAACCCCCTCCCCTTACCTGACCCCCCTCCCTCCCCCCCCCACCTCCCCTCCCCTTATGACTGCCTTAAACAGGAGCAGATGGTCTTTTCCCCAGTGATTTGGAGTATCATAATCCCCAAATGACTTTAAGTGCTTGTTTATTTGTGTACTTCCTCTTAGTTAAATGGTTAAAGGAAGACTAAGGAGAGGTCATGTGACTCCAGAGTGGATGTAAACTGAGAGCTACAGAGCTAATGTGTGGAAAGACATACTTTTTATATTTATCATATAGGCTTATGTGGTAGAAGGAAATTAATCTATCAAAATTGCTCCCTCCATAGATTTTAGATGGAACATTTTATACCGAATCTATATTCCTTAAGTCACATGCAGATCACACATTCATCATATACAAAGAAGGGATTGCTGATATTTTTTTAATTTGCCTTTCAACATGCTCCCACTCTTTTCGCATAAACTTTTCATTTGCTCGGGGGCCGGCATCTCCCTTTTCAGTGTTCCTGTTTGTTTATCTCGACGTATTTGAATTTAAAATGCAGGAAACGCACCTACACTAAACTGTTACCTTTGAACAAAGTCAGCCCACACTGTTTTTAGAATGTGATAAATTGGTCGCTCACCAGTTAGATTACAGAATTTACGATGTTAAATCAAAGCTCACGAAGCCGTGTGAAGAGCTTTTGTTGGTATCAGTACTGGTTTAGAAAATACTATTAAAGCAAAATTAAAATGAATCATTATTTTTGTTTCACAGTCACTACCTCGTAATCTCCCTCCCCGTCTTCTAAGCAACTCCTACTCTTCCTCGATGGGGTAGCACTGATATGAAAACTATTATTTTATCTCCACAGCCCCAGCTGCTGAATGAGGGTGCTGGCAACCGCAAGTTCAAATGCAATGAGTGTGGAAAAGCCTTCAAATACAAGCATCACCTGAAGGAACATCTCCGCATTCACAGCGGTAGGTATTCCCAAGTCGGGTTCTGCCCCCATTACAGAATGTTTTCAAATGACTGTAGATAACTTTCTTTCATGTCATGAAGAGTAAAATTGATAATGTTCCTTTTCGGCTTCTGCGAATGACTCATTCCATTTTAGAATAGGTCGCTAGACCTGTTTCATAACTGAGTAATTCAGCCATATGGATGAGATCAAAGCCCAGCAAGCTGAGAGCTGAATGAAAATCAAGTAGAAATAAAAATGGTTCACACATTATAATTGACTTTTTTGCTCACTTGTAATCTCTTTAGATACAATTCACTATAAATGATTTTATACTTGTTCTTTTTAACTATATTTTCTCTTTCAGGAATAACTCTAATCCTTTATAGTTACATGATTGATTCATATTTACATATTTAGGTCAAATAATTCTGCTATAATTCTGTAATGTTGTTGCTAAAATACTGATAGTATAGTGATATTAAAAAAATTATATATTTCATTTATATTTCAATGACAAAATCTCAAACAAAAAAATATTCATGCTTAATGTTATCTTGCAGGTGAGAAGCCATATGAGTGCTCCAACTGTAAGAAGCGATTCTCCCACTCTGGGTCCTACAGCTCTCACATCAGCAGCAAGAAATGCATCGGCCTGATTGCTGTCAATGGACGGGTACGCAATGGAAACAATGCCAAGCCTGGCTCCTCCCCTAACTCCACCACCTCCTCCCCTGGCAGCCCTGCTCTGGCCCAGCTCCGTCACAAACTGGAGAATGGGCGGCCGCTAGGCCCACAAGACCAACAGGGTCAGCTTGACATCAAAGCAGAGCCTATGGACTTCAATGACTACCGGCTACTGATAGCTTCTCAGCACGGATTTGGGGGACCAGGAGCCTACATGAATGGAGCCGGCCGTGGTGGAAGCCCCCTGGGAATCCATAGCTCCTCCCAGAGCCCCCTGCAGCACCTGGGAGGCATGGGGCTAGATCTCCCCTTGCTGGGCTATACAGGGTCTCTTGGGAACAACCTGAGTGAAGTGCAGAAGGTCCTCCAGATAGTGGACAACACAGTGTGCAGGCAGAAGATGGATGGGAACCCGGAGGAGATCTCCAAGCTCAGGGCCTACATGAAGGAGCTGGGAGCCCAGATGGAGGAGCAGAAGCTGGCTCTCTCCTCTCCGCGGGCCAGCTTTCCATTAGTAGGCCATGGCAGCCCCACCAAGAGTATTATCGACTACACGCTGGAGAAAGTCAATGAAGCCAAGAGCCTGATTGATGACTCCAAGAGGCAAATGGACATCAAGAAGGAGAAGTCAAACCACTCCATGGATCTCAGTGAGGAGAAGTCCCACGAGAGTCAGGCCCAGTTCCTGCCATTCTCCTGTCAGTATTGCAAGGACACCTTCCCTGGGCCCATCCCACTGCATCAACATGAGCGCTACCTGTGTAAAATGAACGAGGAGATCAAAGCAGTCCTGCAGCCCACTGAGAGTGTTCCTCCCAGCCGCAGGGGGGTAATGCCATCAGAGCAGCAAGCTGCGCTGCTGTCAGAGAGGGGCGCCACCAGCCCCGTTAACCCCTTTAAGGACCATGTGTCAGTGCTCAAGGCCTACTTCGCCATGAACACTGAGCCCAACTCAGAGGAACTTCTGAAGATTTCGATTGCTGTGGGCCTTCCTCAAGAATTTGTGAAGGAATGGTTCGCGCAGTGGAAGAGCCAAAACAACCATGGAAGCAATCTGAGGAAAAGGTCACCCCCACCTGACCGTGGTGGCCCCGAGGTCAACCACAGCCTGAACCGGTCACCATTGTCTTTGGCACAGCAGCAAATGTCACTCTCTGCCATGGATTTACATGGAGGCTCCACTAATGGTGATGCCTCCCACAGACTTTCAAAGGCCCACCAGTTTACAGCCAACAGGCAGACCGGGGACAAACCACTAGACACCTTGGACCACTTGAGGAGCAGCACTCCATCACCCCTCAACCTCTCCTCTACTTCTTCAAAAAACTCTCAGAGTAGCTCTTACACTCCAAACAGCCTAGCTTCTGAGGATGCCCATGGAGATATACCATTGGATCTGTCCCTGCCAAAACACATGGCACACAAGGGCATCTCCATGGGAGAAAAGCGGCACAAACCCAATGGTTTCATTGTCGAACGCAACGGCGATGCATCAGTGAGAGAACAGGGGACTGGGCCCCTGGATTTGGTCAACATCAAGAAGGAGTTCCTTGGCTCCGACAGCAACACTGGAGGGAACACTGGCCATCACCTAGAGAAGAGTACCAGTCCCATCTTTGGGATCAATCCCTTTGCTGGTCCCATGTACACATCCCTGCCACCTCACGGAGCCTTCCCTCCACCCACCTTCATGTCTCCAGCCCAGGCCAGCATCCCAGGCCTCAGGCCCTACCCAGGGCTGGACCCAATGAGCTTCCTGCCTCACATGGCCTATACTTATGCTACTGGGGCAGCCACATTTGCTGAAATGCAGCAGAGGAGAAAATACCAACGGAAACCAGGTTTCCAGGTAAGCTAGCAAACTAAGTGATTTTAAAACCATTCAGGATTATTTAGTTTAGTGTAATTACATCGATCCAAATTATGTTAGATGTTTGAAAAGTAATATGTTCCATCAAAATAATATTCTTTTTCAGTTCGTGTTCAGGTTTTTTCCTCATTGATTCTCTAAGGATTATTATTTGGTCGCATTGATAATTCAATTACATATGTTTACACGGGAGCTGTCTATCTTGTAAATACAATCCCCACAAAACACAGCATTTAGAACGCCCCATATGTTGCCCTTTTTAAGTGTCTCCTGGCTGAAAGGGACTTACCCAGGTTGGGCCCACTAAGCTCTGTCCAGACTTGGGATAATGGTCGGACCAGAAGGTGTCTCTTCATGTCGAGGTGACAGGTGCGGATTACCAAAAGCATTGAAAAATCTGCTTGTCTCTCACAGGGGGAGCTACTGGACGGCACCGCAGACTATCTGTCAGGCCTGGAGGACCTGACAGACAGCGATTCGCTCCTCTCCAGGAAGAAGATTAAGAAGACTGAAAGTGGTATGTACGCGTGTGACTTGTGCGACAAAACATTCCAGAAGACCAGTTCCCTCCTAAGACACAAATATGAGCACACAGGTATATAACATTTGGACACTTCTTTTTTACCCCACCCCCTATGCTTTTGTGCCCTCTCCCCCCCTCATATTTTATGTCTTAAAACTCTACTTTTTGTTTCATTCTTTCCCTTTTTCTTTTTTCTTTTTGTCACATAGCTCCCCACTTGTAGTTCTTACATTTTTTTTATTTTATTTCTCTCTTCCTTTACTCTTTTTTTGTTCTCTGTATTCCAAACCATGGCCTTTAACATGTTCCTTTCTTTTCAACAGGGGGTAGGGATCTTTTAATACGTAAAGGATTACATAAACATTCAGTGGCCCAAATATAAACATTTTCTATGGCATTCCATTCATACTGTATCGTGTGTGTGTGTGTGTGTGTGTGTGTGTGTGTGTGTGTGAAGGGGAGGGGGGTCAAAGAGAGAGAGAGAGAGAGAGAGAGAGAGAGAGAGAAAGCTTGTCTGCATGTCTGTTGCAGTGTCTGTGTGTTTGTGCATGTTTTGAGTGTCACTGGGGAACAGGGCAGATCAAAAACAAATATCAATTTTCTTCAAAGGTACAGAGATAGCTGTGGTCCATTTCTCAATTCAAAAGGGGTATGACATAAATAGACCAGTAGCCATTTCACAGGTAAACTATCCTCTAGCCTTTAGTCTACTTGCGCGTGCACTGTAAGAAAAAATAAAGTGCACCATACCCAGCAAGCATTTGACAGATGGCGACATGTAGGAGGTGGCCAAGTTCAACCCCTTTGGTTTACATGACGTGCAGGTACGTCAACCCAAACAAGCACAAAATCTTCACAATATGATATTATGGCATGGTAAAAATTCATATTAAAACAGCTTTGGAAACTGTTTTGAACTGACAGAAAGATATTTAGGTCCCAATTTCACAAAATCATGCAGGTAGCAGCTATGGACGACTTTCAACTTTCAGTATATCATATATTTACATAATTTTTGGTGTTTTTTGTGTTGTATCATCTAAATGGCTGCTGGCTACTTTCAGCCATGCAGATATACTTACACCACTGACCTCTTGCTCACTCATTCTGACTTATTTATCAGAATGCCAGGTCCCCAGGAGACTTGCCTGTGTGGCATTTCTTTTTTAAAAAGAGAAGATGTGACCTATTCTACCTCTCTTTCACTAAGTTGCATCATCCCTCGCTCATATCCCCCTGTCACTCAGTGCAGGAATGCTCGATGAGGAATCCGCCGTCTCGTTTATTTTTGCCCCACCATGGGGGTGTGTGTGTGTGTGGGGGGGGGACACTTTAAGTATGCCAACTATGGAAGATGTTACAGGCATTCCAGGGCTATTTGTGGCTAAGATTTGCCTGCATGTGTGTGAGTTTGTGTGCCTGCGAATGCGGGGAGGTGCGCATGTGTGTATGCACATACTGCTGCGTGGTTGTCTGCATGTGTGTGACTATTGGCATTCGCAGGATGGAAGGCGTTTGTGCATGTGTGCGTGGGATGTGCGCTTTGGACGGCTGTCAGTATACAGGCCTATTGGTTTGGCATAAGAGACCCATCCTGTTAGATAGAAGTCAGATGGAATAAATTTCCGGTAGTGAGTGAGTAGTAGTAAATCCAGGAGGCAGTGTGTGTGCTTGCAACTGTGCACTGTGCGTGTGTGTGTATCCGTTTGTATGTAGGCTACGTGTGTATGTGTGTTGTGTTCGTCTATGCTTGAGTGTGAGTACATGAGGAAGGGGGCTGGTGTTACGGGTGTGAAGTTCCTCCCACAAATACACCCCGCCATACTGTCATGCGAAGGATGCCTAATCCTAGTCAGTTTTTAATCTGGTCTATGATGTCATGAAAACACACTCTTGTCAGCCAGGCCAGGTTTCACCTTGCCCGGTGCTCCAGGCATCTGATCTGTCCGGCTTAACTTGCCGCGGTCACAGACGGACCACATAAAGTAATGAGGCTTCTTATTTCCCGGCACCTTCCTCCTAAGCAGCGGCTGAAATTAGCTCCGAGATTTTCATGAGATGGCAAGCTCGGGTCTTTAAGAGTGGACTTTGCCTTACATGTATTCAAATTCAATGTGGTTCAAAGTGGCATTTTTACAATGTTGTTGTGTTTTTATGCTTGTCATGTTCCTTTTACTGTTATGGGAGGGTACAGTCTTCCTTCCATAATGTGATATCAATACATAGCAAACATTAAGTCTTATTATGTCCTTAGTCATCCTTAGCTGCATAGGTTTGTTAACATTTTCAGTTTCCAAAGCTGTTTTATTATGAATTTTTACCTTGTCATAATATCATATTGTGAAAATGCTGTGCTTGTTTGGGTTGATGATGAACCCGCATGTCATGTAAACCTAAGGGTTTGCACACCAAATGCTTGCTGGGTGTCTAAGCACTCAACATGCACTTAACATATAAATGAATATGTCCGACCACCTTGATGATATTGCATGTACTCTGAAATGTTATGTGCAGCATCTTGCTTTGTATTTGTGTTGCGTCTCCAGTGGAGAGAACCCATAGTAACACCTCCTCTCCCCTGTTTCTCGTGTCTCCCCAGGCAAGCGGCCGCACCAGTGCCAGATCTGCAAGAAGGCCTTCAAACACAAGCACCATCTCATCGAGCACTCGCGCCTGCACTCCGGCGAGAAGCCCTACCAGTGCGACAAGTGCGGCAAGCGCTTCTCGCACTCGGGCTCCTACTCGCAGCACATGAACCACCGCTACTCCTACTGCAAGCGGGAGGCCGAGGAGCGGGAGGCGGCGGAGCGGGAGGCCCGGGACAAGGGCGCCCTGGAGCCCACTGAGCTGCTGATGAGGCGGGCCTACCTGCAGGGCCTGGGGCCCCTGGGCTACTCCGACCCCGAGGACCAGCAGGAGGACGGAGGCGGCACCATCCTGCGGGACGGCACGGAGGGGGGCGTGCGAGGACGGGAGCGGGAAGTGGACGAGGCGTACGAGGAGGTGACAGACAGACAGGAGGCAAGTTTCAGGGAAGGAGAGGAGGAGGAAGAGGACGAGGGCGACAGCAGGAGCCTGGGTACGCAGATGGACTCGACGAGGGATGAAGACGAGGGCAAGGATACGACGCATTCGATGGATGAGAGTTCAAGAGAAGGGAAAACAGACGGCAAGTCGGACCAGGAGGAAGCGGACTGATTCCGAGCGGCGCGGTTGAGGGAAGAAGAAAAAAAAAAAAAAGCTTTCAGCAAATATTTGTCACGTCGGTTTGTTTCTTTTTCCTTTTTCCTTTTTTTTATCTCTCCAGCAAACACGAAACGTGCTGTGTTTCAGAAAAGACAAAGGCGGAGGCTCGATCTTAGGAGGAGCTCTGTGTTCTTTTTTTTTTTCTGAAGATTGTAAAGATGGACTCGAGATGCAATGTGGTGACTGCCAACATCAGAGTCGTGATAACAAGCTGGGTGGGATTGTTTAAAAATCCACATTATGCAAAAAAAAAAAAAAAAAGAGAAGTAATAATGATTATCATTATAATTAAAAATGAAATGAAGCTGTTTTTAATGTACAGTATTATAAAGGCCTAAAAGCTGTGTGGTGCTATAATGTTCTTAACCTTTCTGTGTCTCATTGTGTTCATACCCCCAAACCAGGAAATTGCACTCTGCCCCCCTTAATCACTACAAAAAGACTTTTGAAAAGAAAAAAAAAGAGAGAGAGAAAAAAAAAAAAAAAGCCTATGGATATTTATACCGAGCTTGAAGACTCGGTAGCAGTCCGTCAGTGTTGTATTTTGTCTGCCACTTACTGTGATGTCCTTGGTTTTTACCCTCTTTTTTGCAAGGCAAACTAACCACACAATTTTGGGCCTCACAATTTCTTTATGTGACGGAACTTTAAACCTGTGTGATTTTTAATATGTCGATGTGAGTCTTAAAACGTGGACCGGAGAGAGCGAGCGAGCGAGCGGAGGTGGGGGGTGGGGGGTGGGGGTTGGGGGGGGATAACGGAATATGAAGGGCTCCGTAGAAGAAGAGCAGAGAGCCTCGGTGTGTTTTTATTTTCTCAAGAGAAAGCCTTATATGCAAACCTTTTCACCTGTGCGTTTCTGCAAGTGCCATCCTTGTACAGTGTAAATCAGAGTTGACCTGTGTTATCTTTGCTCTGGCTTCAGTATTAAATGAATATTTCACCTTGTTTTTTGAAGTACCTATGTCAGTATTAGCATAGATAGACGGCAGTTAGTTTACATATGTTTGTGCAATTTTCTGTATTTTTCCATGACCTTTTGTCAGTATTACTTTTTTGTTTTTTTGTTTTGTTTTTTTTTTCTTTGTTGATTTTTCCAACATAAAATTTCATTTTGTTATTTTAAAATTACCATTTTATTTATGACTCATTTTATATTTCCTAATTTTATTTATTTCATACTGTAGTGTACAGTATTATAGTTCCTCAAGAAATAGATATATTTTAGTAAAAAGGATTCTGTCATTGACTATTGGAGCAAAATATGAATAGAGAGCGTCTATGGTATTTGGAAATTTTGAATTTTTTTGTTTTTATTTCCTTTCAACTACTGGAAATTCTAAATTTGGGGAACTTTTGATACGATATTGTGAAAACACTGTATTTTTGAGAGTAAAAAAAAAAAAAAATCCACTTTATTCATCCCGCTGAAGAGGTGAAGAGGGACTGTTGATGATGAAATTCCTGAAATGTCTGAAGTATTATTGAATTTTTAATTTCTCTTGGAAATGACCATGCTCGAATAAATGTAGCCAAATTAAATTTTAATAAAGCTGTGTTATTCTTCTTGTACTTCTTCTTCTTCTTCTACCTCTGTTTCATGAACGGGTCGAACAATCATAGATGTCCGGCGATCACGCCCCGCCGCTGTTTTTAGCTTTCCTCATGTTACTGTCAGATTGCTCTTCAGTAAGATCATCACTGAGTTTGCACACATCTAAATAGACATTCCTGTTTCATTAGCATTGAGGCCTATCCACATAGACGAGTTCCATATCTGGCTTTTGTATAAGTCATAACACAAGTACTCTTAGAGGAAAGGATGCTTTTTAATATACCGGTGGTTCTCAACGTCGGATCCGGGGACCTTGAGGGGGATTCCAGGGGGTCCATTGTTAAACTTCACCATCATTTCATTTACAAGAAGTTGATTAGAGAATGAAGAATGACTGTTTTGATCATAGTTTCACTGTTATCTATCTTCCTACAATACAGATAGTCAATTCTGGACAAAATCATATCTAACAATAAAAATATTCTCAGATTCGGCTCAGAGAGGCAAAATGTCATCAAATGGGGGTCCGAATGTGGCCCTAATGTGGACTAAACTAGGGCTCCTTAATATGAAAAAGGTTGAGAACCACTGGACTATATGGCAGTGTGCAGCAGGCTGGAATGTATTGTTCTTGCTGCAGCAGTCAACAGTTGAGGCTTTACAACCGAAACTGTCACACTCACTCTAGGTATTTTCCAGGAGACTATGCCCTGGTTAAAAGAAAACCACATTTTTTTATTTCTGCTGATTGACATTGACACTGCAACAGAGCTACATATGACTCTTACAGGGAGCCCATTTTTTACAAGCTCGTAAGCTCCATGGTTAAATCAGGGAAAGTCTAATTAAAACAATACCTCCTCGCTTTAATAGGCCTACTGTGTAATCTCCCATCTCACTCTAGATGCCATTAATAACTTTCTTTACACTTATGTAATTGTTTGTGCTCAACTTTTACCTTCTGATGTGGAATTGGACTTTATGTGCCAGATTTCTTGGAGCCAGTGTGATAGACTTTATAGAATTACTTAAGGCTCTTTGAAGTTTAAAAAAAACATTGGCTGGAGCTAAAACTGCCACAAGCAAGCAGACAGCCAAACTGGCCATGAACTGTTTGCACAGGCTCTCCGAAGAATTATCCATGACCTTACTAATTTAACTCGCTTAATGAATGCAAATAAAAGCAGGTGAAGAGTTTGCAGTGCTACACACACACACACACACACACACACACACACACACAATGTTGCACATACCTCTTGTGAATTAGGGCTATTTTTATTCGACTTCAGTTATTTCAAACATGAAGAGTGAGCACAGTCATACAGTTAGGCCTGATCTAATAAAAGGAAAATCACTATGATATATACATCATATAATATTCCTATAGGCCTAGTGTATCTGGATACTCAGTGGTGAGTTTACAGTGACCTTATTGTATTTTTTTTAATCTCCTATGCAATCACTATAATATCCCTTATATTATATATACTTTACAGTTTTTCTGTCATATTTGTATAGCGTCTTATTCATAATTTATTGAAGGAATACTGTGGTTCTTTTTTGTAAGGGCTTACCAGAAGGGTAAGAAATGTGAAAAAGAAAAAATAAATAAATAAAATATTGTTTAGATAATAATAGTTTAAATCTGCTTAAACGTTAAAAGACAACAACAAACATAATAATAACAACAACAACAATTATTATTATTATTCTAATAATAATAATATTCAGTGTTAATCAATAGAGTATGGAGTCGTTGGGAGCTTCATAACTGATGAATAAATACAGTCCCATAGTTTTTATTCACACAGGAGGACAAGAACATAGAAGGCGAGGACGCAGCGTGAGGGGCGGTCCCAAAAGTGACGCCACGACGCAGGGCGTGACGTCGCGAGCGCCCTTTCCTACCGGACACATGCAGGAAGAGGTGAGTGTGCTGTTCTGCAATTCATCTTCCATGTGACCGAAGACAACACGTTGTTGCAGCTCGCCTCGCCGCGTTCAGCTCGATATTCCACGCTGTAAACATCGAGGCGGTTGCTTCGACCTTCTGGGAAAATGTCTAGGGTAGTGAGCGGGGGAGTTTGCTGTTAGCTACGCGGTTACAAGTCGAAAAAATCGGGGTTGCAAGTCAGAGAACAGCCTCCTTTAGCCGCTGAGTTGGCCCGGTGTTCTATTTAAAACAGTTAAACTAATACCAAGAAGCTGTATTACTGAGAGTGTGCTACTCTGGCGTCACTAAAGGCGGTTATAGCGTCCTTTGTACAGCATAGACTATCATATGTAACGAATAGGCCACTTACTATACTCTATATTGGCCCGAGTGGCAAGCATTCATATACATATACATCATAACAAGGCGGTAGTGGGCAGGTTTTGATTCTGGATTTGCCTTAAATCATTTGTGCTAACACACAGGATTCCACCTTGCCACAACTCCTCAAACTGACTGAGGAATGAGCTTAGAGTAGAGATAGAAAATAATGCACTTACAGTAGGAAAGTAGTAGAAAATGTCTTGAACTGTTTGCACACAGACACTTGTAAGTTCACATGAATGCTAAGCAGTCCAGTCCAGGCCCAGTCAGAAAATGATTCTTTTCTATTTTCCAGGCACCAGGTGAAAGCTATGCTCCCTTACTGATTTCACCTATTTAAATCCACTTAGGTTATAGCAGGGGATATTAGAAATGAATGGGAGGAGATGGAGTAAATGTAACAAAGTATTTTCAAGCCAATATGAGGAAGGCGGTCCTCATGTTTGCCGCCCTCCATTTATATTGTATAGATTCTACTGAATTTCTGAAAGGAGGTCTACAGTACGCACCCTGCGAAAAGCTCCAAATGTCTTGAGCACTGTTGGACCGTTTCATTTGCCAGACTATTGTACACATCACAGCCCCGCTCTCCCCATCCACGCACGGAGAGATTAGCACATGTCCATGCGTCTGTAATTATAGCTGGAGTCTCTTTCAGTGGATCCTTAAATGATTAGCTTCCACATAAAGCCCGTGCTTGTGAAGTACAAGGGCACGACTCCCTCAATTAAAAGAAGGAAAGTCACTTCTCACTCATTTCACCGCTTTGAAACCTTAATCCGTGGAAAATGTGAGCTTCCTCCCCTTTTCTAATATGAGATCAAAGGAGTTATGAATAGCATTACACGTTCCTTGCCACGATGTGCGAAGCTGCTTAAATTTGCATTGTCAAAGTGAAAGGGCCTTCCATGAGAACACTGAATTAAAAGGTTTTTAGGACACAATATTAGTCAGTGTTTTTTTTTTTTTTCCCCCTCCGTTTGAGCTCTGATCCTCGTGTAATCATGCCAGTCTTGCAGCAGTCTTGATTTTGAGGAATATCTCTAATTCATTGCAGCAATGCGGAGAATAAAGAAAGAAAGAAAAAAAAAAGCCCTCAGATGTCCAAAGGTATTTTTAGACACATTAGGTATGTAACCTATTTCAGATGGGCCCTGCTGCTCCCAAGATGTTTCAATCATAAATAATTGATTCCTTTCAAGTTTCTCAGCACTCGTGACTTTTTATCGAAGGGGATAATGACATGTTTTATCAGCCTATTTTCCCTAAAATGATTCAGTTCCACCTGTGAATTTGTCTCCAGGCATTTTACATTCTTGATGTATCAATCTCTCCCTAACCAGACAGGAGCAATAACCCTTTGATATCTAGGCCTCATAAAATTATAATTAACACACAGATTTGCAATTAATTTTTATATATCCTGTTTGTATGCTGTTGGCACAGTCAAGGAACGCTATTCCTTTTAAAAAAAAGATTATTGTTTGGCATTTTTGCCTTTATTAGATAGTAGTGAAGAGAGTAGGGACGGGACGATATGCTTATGTCATGATACGGTTCAATACACGATACAGTGTAAGAAATAAAAGTTCAATGACAACAAAGTATAACTGCAGAATGATGTTTATTTATGAGCCACAGATCTTTCTAGCGATGCCATTGGCTTGCTAGAATGTAAACAACAATTTAAAAATGTCATTACAAAGTGCAAATAATATAATTTGGATGGAGAGCTTGTGAAATTGTGATGGTGAAGCGTCTCATTTGTGATTACTACAGCAGAATAAAATGGAGCTAATATCGTGATTCATTTTTCTGACCCACAATACGTATTGTCGCATTTTTGTATCGCGATATATTGAATTTTGATTTAGCGTTCCATCCCTAGAAGAGAGACAGGAAAGATTGGGGAGAGGGAGGGAGGTTGACATGTGACGAAGGTCCCAGGCCGGACACCAACCCAGGATGCCCCAATGAACACTATCTATAATCAACTTCATAGATAATTATAGGAAAGTTTCTGGATAGCTGTTGGTGTGTGCTGAACTTTGGTTTGCCGGTATTGGAGGAAATCACACAGGTTCCCCTCCGATCTCGTTTTAAGCAGGACTAAGCCCTCCAAGAGAACATATCAGAAGCAGCCTCCTCCCTGTCAGGCCCCATCCAAGATGATGACCCCCTCCCTCCCACGACACACACACACACACACCCTGGTAGAAGCATGCGTGCACGCAATCCCTGAATGGCTTTAGGGACCGAAAGGGAGGTGTCGGAGTCTGGCACGCACGCTTCAGCGATCTGTGCTTGTTGGCCGTCACCGAAATCCTATCCGGGCCTGCGCCTTGCTCTGGCCCAGGGGCGCAGCGGGGGGTAGAGCGTCTGGCGATGACTGTAAAGTAATAATCGGTGACATTTTCATTTATTTAAATGTCCGTTTTGCCAGTAGTGATTCAATCTATAGCCAGTTTATGAATGCTTTTCCATTGGCTGTTCTAACAGTGGCAGGTGGGTGTTTCCTGGGAAAAATCCCCAAGTGATGCGTTTTATGTTTCGTCCGGAAAAAAAAAACAGAAGAAGAACTGGGTAGTTAGCATGAGCAGCGATAGCCACCATGGCTGAACAGGCAAAGAAAAGAGCGCCACCTACACAAACTTATCAAACATCAACAGAAAATCCAAGCTCCGCCCACACAGTTTGATTGACAGGTGATCTCTGGGAAGTGCAGTGCAGAAACACCACAGCGATGAGGGTTTAGCACCAAAGATGAAGACAAACATTTTTAAAAAAATCTTGCGATTACCACTTTAATCACGATCGGTCCTCACTGTGATGTCTTTGTGCATTTTAGTAAGGAAATGCTGGCTGCCTCCCCTCATGTTATCTGGGCCTATGTAAATGTGGCATTACTGCATGAAATCCCACTACACCTCGGGATATGTGTAATGCGCAACCCTGTGTGTGTGTGTAGAGCAGTTACACCAAAGTATCTTGAAACATTTTTTCTTATCATTAACATTCTTCCCTTCTCTCCATTATGTCAAGTGATTGAGTTGTTTGATGATGAAAATAGTCCTGAAATAGAACAATCTTATTGGTTGACCAGGCCAGCAGAAGTGTGTGTTAACAGTGATGAGATGATATTAGAAGTACATAGTAGCAAATTTGCTGAGCCCACAACTTCAAGACAGCATTACCATCAGCCGCAGCAGAAGAAAAAATTTCCAATATTTGTGACGAAAAATAAAATGTTCCAATAACATATTATTTCGTCTTGTTTCCAGACTAAAATGGAGAGTCAGTTCAATGACTAAGCCTATCTGAACCTCCTCAGCCTGGTTGTGAGATGACTCGTCGGTGCACGCAGTGGCGTTTCAGCTGTTATTAATTCCTTAGTGGTACGACGAAGTGGGGATTCCCTGTCACACCAGTGTGTGTGTGGGGGGAGATCGATGACATTAACCCTTTGTTTCACATCTTGTCGTCTTGGCGTGGAAAAGGTATCGACAGCCTTCCATGTTTGAAGCAGTGGGCGAAAGGTATAGGTGAGGCGAGGTTGCCCGTCAAAGGTCCGTCTGCAGCTGCGAAGCGGTAAGACTGGAATCCCCCGAGCTGACGGGGGTTAAGACTTTCGGTGATTAGTGGGGACTCTTTAATGATGTGTGTGGTGTTAGCCTGGTTGAACTGTTCCATGGCTGAGCTGAATGCGATTTTCAACTTTTGCAGCAACCTTCCTGTTGTCAGAATGGTCACAGAAGCAGCTGAATGCCGGTGATGTCAGTAAATCTAGGCCTCATCGCTTTCTCGTTTTCCACATTAGGTTTTGATTGTGTACCATTCAATGTTTGTTGTCAATGTTTCTATTTTGCTACAATAGGCAATAATAGACTACTATTTTCAATACATTAACCTATGCTTAACCTAGGGTTGAAAAGCCGTCACCCAATTGAACCCTGCTATATTTGTCATCCACTAACAGTCAGCCGGCAATGTTTCGCCATGTCGAGAGAAGGATTGCACAGCTCATTTCATACTTGAGATATGACTTGCATTTAAGAGCTGGAGGGACCAAGATATTGACTGATTGAAAAGTCTGTGGGCGAATGCTGAGTGCTGCGAATACATTACTCCCCATTGTGGGCAGCTAAATGGAAGAATAAGATGGAGAACAACGTGCGATGTAGACGCGGACTGGAAATCATGGGGAGGGAATTCACTGGAAGAGAGATTGCTCCAGAAAGCCCCGCGCCTCGTGTGTGTTCGCGCTGCAAGGCCACGACTCCTTTCTCTCCGTTCCCTCAACCTCGCTTACTCTGCCTTTTCCACTTTGACAGGAACACTGAAGTGTGTAACAACATACAGCATACACAAATAGACCTTATGATGGCATTTCTGGACACAAAATATCTTCCTATAAGGACAAATTGCTACAGATTTTGAACTGTAGATAGAGGGATATGATTACTTTTTTATTATTCTTTTGTCCCGCAGACAATTGCAGCACAAATCCAAGCGAATTTTCTGACTATCATTCTAAGCAGTGATTTTGTCCATTTACCTATCAATTTATCGTCTATTCTTCTTTCAGAATTCGCCTTCCATGAGCAGCGTGCTGCTGGTCGAGGCGTTTTACGGCGGATCCCACAAACAGCTCATTGACCTTCTGAAAGAGAGAGTGGAAGGCTGCGTAGCCTACACCCTTCCGGCAAAAAAATGGCACTGGAGGGCAAGGACCGCCGCCCTGCACTTCATGCAGGCCATCCCAGCCAGTTCCTCATACAGGTACTACTGATCTGGTCCACAGTAGGCTTTGACAGATCTGGATTTTTGAAAGCAGATACAGCAGACAGTTTTGCATTGAAGCTGTATTCAGTGTTTCCCCCTAAATTGTATTCTTCTCAAGGAGGAAAAGCCTCGTAAACAGCATTTAGATCATCGTGGGATATTAAAATTCTTCACTGAAAGCCATAGCAATGATTTTTTTTAGTATGGGAAATGTATTTGGTAATTTCCAGGTCTGGAAAAATATGAAGCAAAATATAACATTTCCTACAGTCACAGAGCCACAGTTACTTCACATGTTTTGTTGTGAAGAATAATCTTCAGCTATAGTGTGATATGGCCTAGTTGCCATTTTGTGAGCTTGGAATTATAAGGTTCTACCTGGGTGGAGTCCAGTTCTGAGATATCGAGCATCAAAGATTTGACATACCAGCTGGCAAAACTGTGATGTGCTTTGTGTCTTTTTAAATATTTCACCCCAAAAGGTAAAAAAAAAATTGAAATAATACTACATAAGCATAAAGATTCAAAGATCAGGAATATGTGCTTAAAAAAAAAGTCAGATAGAACCTTATAATTCCAAGCTCACGATTCGTCATTATCAAGCTACTGTCAGGAAGCATAATTTTCAACACAGTTCAAAATCAATAATCCAGCTAAGAAATTGAAGTTTGGAAAAAGTCTGGAATTTTAAACTGACAAAAAAAAAGTAGGAACCCTGAATGTGTTAGCAGCTCCTTAGGCAGGTTTCAGTGCAGGTTTTACAGACTGACACCCCCGAAGCTGTTGAGTAAAATCAAACGGCAAAATTACTATTGCAGCTGACATGTTGTCACAGTCCAAGCTGCTGTGTGTCTCCGCCATATTGTGAATGTTTAGGTTTACACCAGAAGTGAGAAGGGAATTCTCATTCTTGGTCTGTACAGCGGAATTGGGTGAATACAAAATATATCTTTCTAAAATGCTGAAATCTGACAAACCGTTATGTCTCCGACTTCTACAAAATCGATCATTCATAGACAGAGATTGCTGAAAGGCCCGCAGTCTCTCGCTCACTCCATGTCCGTGTAGTATTGTGTTTTTTTCTGACATCAGAGGGGAAGGACCTACGCTCGGCTGACTCATTCTCAGATTGTGTTTTAAAAGGGCTTTGTGCAAAACAATAATTCACTGTTTCACTGCGCAAGGACCTTATCTTCCCTCTCAGTTTTGAAGAAGTCTTTAGTCCTGAAGCGCTCAGAGCGTAGGCCTCCAGAGAGCTGGGACACATTAGGTGATCTAATATGTAGGCACAATAGAAACTCCCGAGTGGCTCACTAGATCTCTGCTGCGTACTGTGATCAAACAGTCATCTCAGAAATGAGACCAGATATACTGAAACTTAATGTACCCACTCCCAAATTATTCTCTTTTTATTCTTTTTGTTGACTATGTGTGACATTTTTATTATATAATGTGTGACCGTTGGACATTTCCAAGGGGAGTTATCATTTACAGTCTAGGTGTTTTGTGTTCATTATATCTCCATATCATTGTGGGGTAATAGGAATTATTTCTTAGCACTTTGACATGCTAAATAATGCTGAATATTTTTTTTTTTAAGTTATTTATGGGTTATAGATAGCTTTTCATAGGTAAACTAGCCCATTTACAAGAACTTCGTAATGGAAATCAACTTAGTAATGTGGCTCGTATCTACCCACATGTACACACACACACACACACACACACACACACACACACACAAATGTTGTGTAACCTACTTGTCTGATTTGAATCCCGCTTTGTCATCTCTGAAACAGCAGCGCATCGAGCTGAGAGAGAGAGACAGTGGGCGAGGATCAGTATCATGTACAGTAGAGTGGAATTCCAACTCGAAAAGGTCAGAGTTCAGCAGTCAGGGTGAGGAGACAGGTAGAGGAGTCAAATCAGTAGTGAGTGGAGTGAAGAATGCTGCTGAATGATGCTGTGGCCCGTGGAACGCAACGCCATGACATAGGAGTGCAACGTAATACAGTGGCGAAATACGGATATATGATTAGAATGTAATCATGTGAATAAAAAGAAGTTTCTGCATTCGCCTGTTGCTTTTTTCCCCCCCATAACATCTCGTCTTTGATAATTTACGAATCGCTGGCACCACTTTCAATGCCATTTTTTATCTTCTCTTCCGTCTGTGTTATAGAAAGTAAGAACTTGGCACGTTTCAAATCTGGAAAACAATTAGTACATTTAATTATGAGAGAGGTTAAAGCGAATGTTCTGTCACTCCGTCTCCCGCTATGGATTCCTTTAAGTAAGTGCTGCAGGTTTGAACGTCTAATTCTTAACTACACAGGATGTCCCTTTGGACTATTCTTGGCAGGGAGAAAGGTAAAAATAGAGAATTCTCATCTGGTTTGAGTCAAGAGCGCCGCATTACCGAGGAGTTTAGAGGGTGAGGGTGATTTCTGTTACATGTAGTCCTGCAGGCCTCTTTTAGGTTTGATCGAAGGCCCGAGCGGGGCCAGGAAATTGGGCTAATCCCAGGTCTGAAAGGCACGCAGGGGGACGTGATCTTAGCGATGGCTCGTGGACCAGCCACATCAAAGCGGCTCGCTCGTGGGTTTCAAAAAAAAAAAAAGAAGAAAAAAAGTGGGACTGGCTGAGTGATGAAGGGCTGAGCCAAGGTTTGAAGTGGAGGATAGGGGATGGGGTCACTTAGGGAGATGCAGAGCTTCAAAGGCTCTTCTCTTGAGCACACAACAGTAAGAGTGTGGCACGGTGGAGCCAGAGATGTGTGATGCGACTGCAGAGAGGAGGACAGGGCCGCTGTGGGTAATGTCACATCATCTGACAGGGTGTCAAGGAGATGGGCAAGGTTGTATGGAGCGCCCACGGGGAAAGAACTAGTCCTGTTGGTCCAAATAATGGTCTAAATAATAACCGTGTGTTTTATATGCTGGGACGACTGAGAGGTTGGGCCAATGAACATCAGGCCTAGCTGATTGAACAGGAATACAGGAATAGACGGACACCGTTAGGCTTCATTATCCTGACACAATTTTGCTAAGTAAGGGAATTATTGTATTTAATGTTGGCAAGGCATTTCTGTACTGGAAAACTAACTTTTTCATCCGCTGAATTCAACATCTGGTGAATTTCAAAAACCATGTGTGACCGCTGTTCTCTTACCATTCAGTTTGTTTTTTAGAATTGAAAAGGACCTCCAAATGATGCTTTGTTACTTACCAAAGGGGTGATAATTCAAAGAATTCCCAAGTGTAAAGAGATTTCAGGTGATGTAACCTGGCTGTCTCAACAGAATTGAATAGACATGGTTAATCTCTGTGCTGTTTTGAACTGGGAACCGATCATTTTATCACTGATACTTCTGATTGATTCTGGCCAGCTATCTACAGTAACAGCCTAGTTGTAAACACAGCTGATTTGCGCACTAGCTAAGGTACGTAGAAGCTAGTGTAAGCAGTGTCTATGAGTCATATGTTAACATTAACATTGGTTGCTTAGCTAAATTAGCCTGCTAGCTAGTTGGCTACCTAGCTAGAGACTAGGCCTAAAGACAAGACAGGTTACTGTGTCACAGTAACCTACATTTGAAAACAAATCCACCTCATTAGACTGTTCAGTTTTACTGAGAATGTTACTGAATGGATCTACAGCCACACCACAACAAGCTTTTTCAGGCATTTCTCTTTTTCTAGCCTGGTTGTTATAGATTTAGACAATATATTTAGACGTTATTAGCTAACAGCCATTTCTCCAATGGACCTCGATGATGCAGCTATGGCTTCTGGGAGATTGGTGACAAGTGCAAAGCCTCTATTGCCAGCTTTGCCAGTATTTGGATGGTGTCTGTCGTTAATTTTCCTACCATTAAAGCCGCATTTCTTACTCTGCTCCCCATGCAGGGTCCTGTTTACCAGCTCTGTTCTTAACCTGTGTGAGCTGGTGGCCCTGCGCCCTGACCTGGCCAGCCTGAAGAAGATCCTCTATTTCCATGAGAACCAGCTGGTCTATCCTGTCCGCAAGGACCAGGAGAGAGACTTCCAGTACGGCTACAACCAGGTCCTCTCGTGGTAAAGATGGGTCCAAAAGTGGGGGCATAAATAGTGAAAGTAGGCTGTTTAGTTTTGGATATATCCATTATAATAATGTAAGTATGCCTTAAGCTGTATTAAGCTAAAAAAAAAAAAAAAGATGTCAAAGCAGAGCTGTCCCAAGTAACAATGAGGAGCAATAAGCAATAAAAATTAAGCATACGCATAATTACCCTATTTGTTTGTACACAGAGAAAAGAAACACTACTCAACTGTAATAGTTTGTCTTAATGAGCATGTCAGGGCACACATGATTGGTTAATTACCGTGGCCCTACATGATGCTCTCTGGGTAATTGAAGTCACTCTTGTCGAGCGACGGCATTGTCATTAATCAGGGGGCTAACAGTAAAGAGAGGCACTCTAAAAGAAAACTGATTGTTGTTGATCTGCATAGGGCAACATGTCAATAACTCAGCTCTGCACAACCCACTCCATCTACTTTAATGTCATTAAGCCAGTCAAATATGGCAGCATTAAATAATATGCTACTCAAAGCGAATGGATCATTAAGAGACGTTTGATTGGATTGAAGCCAGATTGCTTTGCTAATTTGAATTATAATGCAGCCTGCCTTTATAATGAAAGAGAATGGGTCCCATTTAAAGCCACTGATGAACAGTGCAGCGCCGAATAACTCTTAGTAAGACACCAGAGTCTGCCAAATGAAGGGTGCTGCAGCGGTAGCACTCTCAGCACACCCTGTTCCTCATCCCCCCTCTCCTGCCCTCCCATGCAGCTTGGTGGCAGATGTGGTGGTGTTCAACTCCTCTTTCAACATGGAGTCCTTCCTGTCCTCCGTCGCCTCCTTCATGAAGAGGATGCCCGACCACCGGCCCAAAGACCTGGACGAGCTCATCCGCCCAAAGTGTCTGGTCCTCTACTTCCCCCTCCAATTCCCCGATGTCACAAGGTCAGTGTCATCATCCCTGGCTTCAGTCATTTGCCTTCGAGGGATAACCGGGCCACTGATTAAAGAAAGCGCGAGGTTGGTTGCTTAATCCGGCCCCGAGAGCTGATAGTTCGGGAGGCATGGTTAATGGCAATCTGCAGAGTTGTGTTAGAAGTGTAGATTAGAACGGACACAGTTTTAATAACATGTTTCCATGGGACCCATCACTGTCCTCCTGTTGTGTGTATACAGTAACACCGATATAGTTGATTAATGGGGAAATCTGTAAACTTGGCATGAGATGGTCAGAGGCTGATGGCTAAATGAAGAAGACTGCTCTCCTTCATCTGAAGAGCTAATTTAATTTAAGCACCATCACGGTCAGCGGTGACTCTACATTTTGTCATTTACTCTCTCCCTAGTATTTGATTACTCAAATCATATGGGAATATATTGCTTATCTGATAATACCGTTTGATTAAGTGTTGCCCTTCACTTCAGTTACTTCTTCTAATACGTATCTAAATAGAATTACACGCACATAGGAGTTGCAAAACAACTGTCATTGTGGATCGATTGGATCCAGGTCCGTCTTTATAAACTGTTGTCTCGGATCGGTGAAGAGGGGTGGTACTTTTTTATTGCTCTGTTCCAAAACAATGCGCTGCGAAACAGTCCGCCGTGCTGCAGCGAGGCTCTGTTTCCCATTAGAGTCCAAATTAACAGCAGCCACATCTTCACATGAAAGCAACAACATGACACAGTTGGGATTAGAATATTAGCATTGAAACGCTAAAGATTTTCATGCTAATTCTGATCGAGATTATTGGTAAAACCGGTGAGTGCAGCTTACCATCAGTGTCCCTATTTAGATATGGTTTTGCCATATCATGGTATAGGATTTGAAAGAAAAACCACAATACCCACTTTTTGACTGCACGGCATTTATTCAATGAAATTCATAAACACATGAAGCAATTTTTCAGCAATTTCGGCCGCTTTCTTTCATGCCTTGCCATTCTCAGGGGTGACCGAATACAGAGGGAAAGATGAAAGGAGTCTCAGCAGCTCACCCAAGTGCACATATTGTTCCGAGCATACTCTTGTGGCGTATTATAGCTAATTATTTAGGCCTAGTCCCCCCAAGGAGTTGCCTGTCCATGAAACTTGTGTGCCAGAGTGTTTGTGTGACCCTGCCTGCAGTAATTGTGTCACACAGGCTTTATTTTATGGCCTTCCCTAGTAGAGGGGAGTGAGTGTGTTACATGAAGCGAGTCAACTCTGATATGCACTGGATGCCCCCCCCCCCTTCCCCTCAACACTGACATGTTTAAGCTTTCAGCACCATGAGCGTGACTTTGAGTACTTCGAGACTTAAGAATGTAGAGGGAAATTCGGAATTCTACGTTTTCAGTGTGACGCACATATTAAGTATTTTCCCTTCTTATTAATAAGTTGAAAGTAACAACACTTAGGACTGTATGTGCTTCTAATTCCGCACGAGTATGTTTGTGTGGACCGCTACATGTTTTCATGTGTATTCGCCTGGGTAAGAAATACTGAAAGTGAGCTGCCATGGATGACGCAGGCCTCTTGCCCAGAGTGTTTTTCAGCTCATTTTCAGATGGTAATTTGCCTGATCCAAAGCAAACTCACAGAGTGTAAGTAAGCGATTATATGCATGGCCGACAATCCCTCAACATGCCTGCGGTCCTTTTCCAAACACAGTTAGTCCAGCTCTTTGAAAATATAAAACGCTCAGAGAAACAAATGGGGAGGGGGGGGGGGGGGGGAATACCAGATGATTTTTCTGCATAGGTATTTATATGTCGCCTGCTCTCTGTAACGTCTTCCTGATCCGAGCGTTCAAATCAAGGTGGGATTGGGGCAGAAATGCTGCCAGCCCAAATGAACAAAACTAAAAAAAAAAAAAAAAAAGCTTCTTTTTGGGAAGTCTGGGCTTTCTGAATGCAGCGAGGCGCTCTTTGTGGTCGGTGTGTTTGTGGTATCCATCTATCAATCGGCTTTTGAGGGGTGGACTTTTGTAATTTAATAGCGATTGACCTGAGCCAGCAGAAACCTGCGGTGGGAGACAAAGCCATCACATTTATCATGGGCGAGCAGCAGGACATTGACTTTCTTTGAGTATTGTCAATCTGCTGGTATGGTATAGAGGGTGGGGAACGCAGAGGGTAATCAAATCAATGCGGACCACCACGTGATCAGCAGGTGCCGAATTCTGGCAAGCTCGGGACCCCACTGCCTTTTCACATTCACCCCCGGTTCCTCCGTCGCCTTTGTGCAGTTGTCAGGCAACGTGTGTTTCTTTTGCCTCAGGAGGTGAACACAGTCAGGTGTTGAAAGTAGAGGTTGATTAGATTAATCTTGATTAGGGTTTTGTTGCTTCACTCTCCCACAAAAATATTTGCCTTAAAGAGCTTTGATGATGATGATGGATCTGAATCTGCTGGGGTTTTTATGGCAGGAAAGCCCTGCATTGTTGAGGCCGAAGACAAAGGGAGTCCTCCTATGTGTTGCAAGTGCTGTGTTCCTGAATTGAAAGGATATATAAATGCAGGTCTCAGCTCCAAACTTAAAAGAGTTGCACTTCTGTTTTTTTTTTGAGACCTCCTCTTTGATGGCCGGTTTTCATTAAATCTCTTAACTCGCTGCAGATAACTGAAGCTACTTTTAAGTTGATTAGGAAAAGGTTCTTTCTTTGGCTACTTTTAAAAGCCATTGATGTGGCTCCTCGCGAAGCAGTCAGTCAGCTCAGGTCTCAATGTGATTGACTCCTGGAACGAGGCTGCCTGGAGCAGATGGCAGGATATCCTGTTTGAAACGTTCCTTTGAGAAGTTCAAATGCAACTGGACGTCTTTCCAACAAGATGAAGATGGTAAACTAGAGAACAAATCAAGATGTTTCTTGCCCACAGAGCCCATGAAATTTGCTGGTATCATATTATAGATTTATATCAATAAATATAAGTGTTGCTAGATGAGGACACATAACTAAGAAGGAAACATTTTAATGTATATCTCTGACAGCAGAGAAGGGTGTTGCATTGCTTTCTGGCTCATTTTTAAAGAGCGAGTGTGGAATCGTCTACTGTAAGATAAATAGTGAGGAAAAGCCCACCCCTGAAGTGCTCAAGGTTTTCCAGATTATGGACCGGACATCTGAAGGCATTTCTTGCCACGTGTGCTCAGTTGCCCCAAAGACTGTGAACTAATTGGAAACATTAAAGCAATGGGGCAGAAGAATTTGATACACAAAGCTGTGTCCATGCTTGTGGGGAAAATACCGTTTTTTAAATAGTTATAATTTGTTTCAGGTTTTGTTGTTTTTTGTTTTTTCAGGTGGATTTTGAGCTACACTCTTTTAATCAGCTATTTCATACATAATGACGTGGTTATTTCTTTTCGATTTTTACCAGTTTGATAATTCACGCATAACGCGACTTCTTAAGGAATTTCCCAATGTCCCTTTTCTGTGGTCTAAGATGGATATCACACACTGGCTGCATTTAAACTGAAAGACATCCCTGATATTTATCCTCTTGTTTATAATCTGAAGCAATATATGGCATATTCTTACCTCTTAATCTGTTGTGTACAGCATTTTACATTCTAATCTGGACAATGACACCGGTTTAACCTGAGCAGACAGCGGACTCGCCTCCCCTAACCTTTTTGCGGGGGGGGGGGGTTAAATTTCCTGTCACCATTTGGCACCCTGAGCCTCTCATCCTCAGAAGGCCTGACACTCATCTCGAAAATCTCCCTCTTTGATTACTTCCAAGTGACCAGTGGACGGCCTGCGAGGCTGCGGGCTTGATGAGGACGGGGGAAGCCTGCTCTCCTAATCACACCACCCAAGTCTTAAGCTCATCGGAGACATGATGAAAACAGCTGTTGGCCACCTTTTTTTTTTTCTTTTTCGCTCACTTGACGTCACACCTCCAGCCTGTAATCCCTCAGCGGCCGCGTCCAATATCATCTGTCGCGTCCGCTGGAATCTGTAGGTTACGGGATTGTATGGAACAAACACGCTATAGGGGCTCACTGGAAGGACTGTTGCCTGTCTACGTTGAAACTTGAGGTACGGCGGTGCCTCGGCTTTCAGTCGCTCGTGTGCCAGGAACAACCACAATTGGGTCCATATGGCACTTTGAAGTTCAGGGAACTAACTGTGATGAATAGGAATGAATTAAGGATCAAACTCCGCATTGGTGATTTGTCCTTAATACCAAACTTCAGCTAACACACACTGGCGTCTATTCAGTGATGACATAATCAAGAAAAACGAGTGTTTTCAAAACACGGCTACGCAACTGAATAATCCCATCAGTGGTGAGGTTTCGTTTGTTCAAGCCAAATATGAGTAGAATCGGGGCTGCGGGACTTGGGTCCAGTCTCAAGACCACTTTTCTAACAATTTGGTCTCAGTTTTCCACCTACTTTGACTTGGACTTGTCTTGATCTCGCACACTATTGGTTGTTGACCTTTTCCCACCTATATACAGATTGAAAAAATGGGTAATTTTATCGATGTTTGATTCATTTTATCCCCAGCACTGCAAACAATTTAAAGGATTTTACCTCTACAAACCTGTGTACTAAGTCCAAATCCTATGGAATCCTATAGATCTGTTCATGCTTTAGAAACTCCTTAATTAATATTTTTACATTATGAAAGACTGTTTATTGCCTGTTTTAGTCGTGGTCTTGAATAGAACTCGATTTGCTCTGGTCTTGGTCTCAATTTGGTCTCGAACTCAACTTGACCTGGTCTTGGAATCGACTTGGACTCGACTAAGGTGGTTTTAACTACAGACCTGAGTAGAATTTTAAAAGAAATCAACAATTTCTTCCTCACCTTCAACACAGGTACTGAGTATTAGGTATTGACTGCCATTAAGAATACATTTTTATAACTGCCCACAGTTTACTCAAATGCAGGCTGAATTTACAAGTAAGCAGTTCTGACCCTAATAATGACTGGAATGGTACAGACAGCAGAGGGTGATTTAATGCTAAATTCCATGTAGGTATGTAAGTCCCACATCTCTGACCTGAGGTGGCTTTGAGTTCCCTCCACTATTTTCCTCCTCCTCATTGTTTTAAATGTTTATGAAAGGCCTCAAATGAGATTCATCCCTCATTCAGATGCAGAAGGAAAATGACAAGCATGTAACCATGGCTGGTTCGCAGTGAATGACATCATGGGATACATGGGGGGCTTTAATTGGAACAGAATGACTTCTGAGGCTGGTCTCTGGAGATCGATGGTGCCGCGTGTGTACAACGAATGCGCTACATTTATTCAGTGTTCCAAGCAAATAAAATAATAATCTTTTGCCCAAACATGCTCACATAATCTGTGGTTCCCTGAGAATTTTTCTGGCAGCGGAGGGCCAACAGTAATTTTGGTTCTGGGACCCAAGTTTTTGCTTGGTTTCTGTCCCAGAATCAGTCCCAGTACCTGTTGCAATTCAAAATGGTTATTTGGATATTATTTCTTGCCATATGGGCAACTGCAGTGTAGTCATAATGCATTTGTTTGATGTGGTTAAGCAAGAGCGGCAGATGAATATCTATTGTCTGACATTTTTGTGAAAGTGTGGCCAAATTTCTAACAGTGGTGGGCTGCTGCTGCTGCTGAACGGATATACAGAAATATATCTCATATTGTGTTGAAAGTCAAGGCCATTGAGTATCAGCTGCTTTATTTTACTTGCAGTGCATTGTGGGTTTTCCTATATATCATCTTATTTTTGCAACAAACTAAATCCCCCACATGCACGGCACTTGGGGATTTACATGTCCCAGCTCAACCTGGAGAGAAAATATTGAAAAAGGCAGGTTATATTTGGTGTATTTTCAGGGTATTACAGATCCACGCTGCACAGCAGATGCCTGGGCTTCTCTGGCCTGAGAATAATCTGCTCGGTCCTGATGTCACATTTTGCCAGCCATATGCATATTACATAATTTCATCTTATCCCCCCCCCCCCCACCCCCCCATAACCACTACAAAAAAGAAGACAATTTCGTTCACTTTGAGCACTCTCGAGCATTCGCCTTCTCCCGACGAGACCGAAGGCAAAGAGTGTCCCGACTCCCCTTTCCGTCTTAATCTGCGTCTAAGTCAGAACACTCCTCGGGAATTCCCCCGTAGGCCGTCTGACCACGGCCTCTGTCGGCCACGCCACAACGAGTGGACCGGAGTCCCTGCTAGAAGTGCTGCCGAGTCAACTCGGAGAGCGGACCGCGATCACTTCTGACTAAAGGGTCAGCTCATAATGACTGTAATGTAGATCTTAATGTGCTTTAATGACCTGCTCAGTCCGCGCCACCGAGACCTTCCACCGGACTGACTGGCCCTCGTCAAGGAAGCACCATCAGCGGTGTTAAATGGCGGCGATTTTGAGCTTTATGCTGATGAGATTGTTTTGAAGTGATGCCCCTGGGACAGTAACCTCAATGCTTAAAACCTTTGGATGCTTCCCTTTACTCTGACCTAACAAAAGCCAGGGCAATTTCCCCCCCGAGGGCTGAAGAGCAGGGATCCTCTACTAGACCACCTTAGCAGTGGCTGAACCTCGCTGTCACGAACATTGCTTTTGTTCAGCCAC
This sequence comes from Centroberyx gerrardi, assembly GCF_048128805.1. NCBI lineage: Eukaryota > Metazoa > Chordata > Actinopteri > Beryciformes > Berycidae > Centroberyx > Centroberyx gerrardi. The sequence goes on along the minus strand of NC_136006.1, from coordinate 30,474,994 downwards.
TTACTTCTATTCAGTGCTGACCTGATATTATGCCTGTTACTGTTAGCTCGCACAAGAAGAAGGAACCTCTATTAGTTTTAGATGAATCCATATTTTAGGATTTTTTAGGAATTAATACAATGTTTATATGGGATGTGGGTAAAATTATGTCTGACCCTTTTTTCGAGTAGCATATATTTTAATTTTGAGTAGCATAAAGCAAGCCTAACCCAATTATTCAGTGACTTGTGCACTGCTTCTGTGTTGTGTGAGTGCAGAGCATAAAGGCTGCCATGCTCTTGCACGATTGCAGGCTCGCCGTGGCTTAAGATCCATGCCGTTTTTCATTATCCGGTGGGAGAGACACTTGTGATTATTGCCAATAAAGGAAATTAGATCAAATGATTTTTGACTTTGACTCTCCCCTTCATCCTTTCACATTTAATCAAATGCGCAGAGGTAAAGTCATCACAGAAATTGCTGTTGATTTATAAATAAGCTAATTGGTGGCATTCTTTCTAAGTACCCCCCCCCCCCCCCCCCCTCTCTCTCTCTCTCTCTCTCTCTCTCTCAGTCTCTCTGTCAGTAGACACAACCACAGTTTTATTGCCCCTAGTCAAAACCTCTTCATCCAATTTCTAAAATGGCTTATCGAATAAAATTTTCCCAGGGGCCTGCGAGGCAGCACCATTGGTCATACCTAACCACAAGCGCCTCCTTGTCATCTGAATAGGCCCGTACCAGAGAGATGAATCCACGTCCATATCTGTTATGCAATATATCCATCTGCCCACTCTCTCCTACTTTGGCACTTTTATCAATGGCTTGTCAAGGTAATGTCTTGCTACTTAGTTTCTGAAACGCTACTCCAAATTGCCTCCATAGATCCTAATAATGTAAGTGTTCGCCAGAGACGGACAGTGCGTAACATTTGTCCTCCAGCTCAGCCTTATGTTTCCATGCATTCTTTATGCTAATTTTTGTACACCTAAGGCAGTATTATCGCCTATTTTACAGTAGTCATTCTGTCTCCGTGAGAGGGCCGTATTAGATCAAGGAGATAAGTGCTTTAGGTACTGGAGATGAATAAGGAAGCAGGCATTAAGCCATTTTACCCTAAGAAGTACCCTGCGCACATAAATACTGTATGTGTTTGAACTGGTTTTGGATATCTTAACTCTTAAGGTGTACTTGGTTTATGTTGCCTGACAGCCTCGGGGGGTGGGGAAATTACCAAGGAAGAGAAGCAAGGGAAGGAAAACACAATCAAAGCATCTTCAAGATATATGGTTAACTCTTAAATACCTTGTTTTTTCAGGTCAGTTATGCAGGGGATATGATATCTATACCAGTTTTGGATGCATTTTAATGTATAAAATATGTCTCTGCCCATCAGTTTGCTTGATTTTGGATGACCTCCGGAGATAGACTGGCTATACACATTATACAACAACATACGGTTGCAGTGTTCAATCTGCCAGCAGAGATTTGTCAAGCTGTGATGTCATTCTAACCACAGGCGACTTTTGTATTTTTATTAGCATACACCATTGGTAAAATTTCTCATGTTTGACTTTCACATGGAAAGCTTCAACATTTTGTTGCATATTTTCAACCCACAGTTACTGGACTTTTCATAACAACAATGTGTAACATCAGTATAAACCATTCTTTTCTGACAAAAGCTAAGCTTTTTGACAACAATGCTCTCCTCCTGGACCTCAGCACCGCTTCAAGAAGTGCCCGGATCCTCTATATGCCTCTCTGGAGCATGCCAAACAGTACTCCCGCCCTCATAAATTCACCCAAGCCACGAAGGCTTGCCCCGGTGCCAGCACTTCCAATGTGTTTCCCATTCCTCATTCAATGACATCAGCATCTTTCCATGCTTGTTCTCCTCATGCGGCTCGATCCCTCCAAGGAAAGCAAGCAAGCCGTCACACGGGCAGGGAGGGTTTCAGTAGCATTGGAAGATCCTTTGTTTGTTTGCAGTTGAGACTCTGTTGTTCTGTGACGCAAATCACTTGCAAGGAGGACACAATGCCGAGCAGAAAGGAGGTTTTTGTGGCTACAGAGATTAGTTGTGAAATAGTGTTTACACTGTGTGCAAACACTGCAATTGATTATTATATTTGCCGCATGCTTCTTTCCAGGCTTCTCCCCAAACACAAGCTCCTCCGCAGGGATGCAAGAGTGTCTCGTGTTGATGACATCAGTGCGCTGCAGGGCCAGCGGCGGCTCTGTCTAGATGGCCCACAGGCTCCACGGTAAGATACTGACTTGTGGAATGAAGTGGTGAACACCATCCAGTGACCTTGGCCTTGTCTGTCATTTTAGGAACTTGCCACTGGCTATAAAAATGATAGAAGTAACTTGACATTTTGTGTCTGTGAGTAACATCACTATAAGATCTATCTAAGTTAAAGCAAAAATCCCCCCTCTTATACTCTTACATATTTTGTGATGTAATTTAGTTTTATGGTATACTCATTTTCATCTTCATTTTCATTTTCATCTTCAACACGCCTCATCTAATTCTACTTCAGTTATTGATCTCCTACGTTTCCCAAAATGCCTTTCGACAATAGCTAAATAGGTTGAGAACATTGAGGCTGGATTTTTTCCTTTAATGTCTTATAGAATATTTTATTCTTTATTGCTTTATGTGAAAGTGACCAGCAAAAATAACACAGATGCCATACCAATGAACATACACTGTTCTGTACATGTGTATCTTACCATAGCTAATTTTCAACAGCAGTCTCTATCTCATGAGTCATTTTAATGACACTAACAGGCCCGAGGAGGAAAGTTCACAGGGCAAAGACGAGGCAGCTCCTAGCTGCGGAGTGCCGTGCCTCAACCCAGACGCAGGGGGGGGCACACCGGACCAGGAGGAAGATCCACGGCGATCCCCCGCTAACCCCGAGGAAGACAGAGGAGCTGACGGGAAGAAGGACGCGACGGTGGAGGGGATTGGAGGAGCAGAGGGCCAGGTTAAACCTCTACACATTGTCTGGCCCCACAGGTGGTAAGTTATGCCTCGCCATGTCAGAAGTCAATGTATTGCTTGTTTTATGCTCTGTTTCTGTCTTCATATTCTATTTGCTAAATCCAGAGGTCGGGACTCGAGTCACAATTTGAATTGCTTGAGACTTGATGCATGAAGAGAAGACTTGAGACTTGACTTGATGCATGAAGAGAAGACTTGAGACTTGACTTGACTTGGGTTCTGGTGACTCGGGGCTTGACTCTGACTTGTACTTTGATGACTTGAAAAGGTTTCTAAAGTCTTGACTTGAGATCTTGTGTTTGTGTAAATGATTTAGATTGAAAGTGATGAGATTTGTTTCAGCAGACGACTGAATTTAAATTCTGTTTTCTGAATTTGTATGGAATGATTGAATTTAAGATGATTATAGAAATAAAACTCATGATGCTCTTACTAAGTTGCATTGAAAAGTCCTAGATATTTTGTTTTCTTTAAGATATTAAATTGATGCTGGTATCTTGATTTGTTCTGACTTGACTTGGTGTTCTACATTTAGACTTGAGACTTGACATTAATGACATGGACTTGACTTGGACTTGTCTTGGTAATCTACATTTAGACTTGGGACTTGTTCCTCAAGACTTGGGACTGACTTGGGACTCGAGCAGAGTTGACTAATTCCCCCAGGAGGGTCAATGAAGTTTTATCTTATCTTAACATATACATATGCACACACACACACACACACAGAGGTTGCTCTCTAATCTAAGGTACCTTGTAGTTCAATGCCGGTGAGGGCGCGGGGGTTTTGATCTTTGATCCCACTTGTCTCCAGTAGATATCAGGTGACGTAGAATCGATTTTGGCCTCAAAATCTTTTAGCCCAAACTGAGCCTGAAAAAGGAGGGGGGGGGGTGTCACCCTGCCTTAAAGAGCTAACCCTGATAGAATTTAATTCAGTCTGGATTTCAAGAGAGTTTCAGTGTCCCATTATGGTCTAAATGCTGTTTCAGAGGCTTTTCCACCCTGACAAGAATACAATTCCGGGGGAAACATTGACACACATGGAAGCATGATTAAAGATCTTCTGTTATGGAGATCTTCCGGTAGCATATAAAAACACCTGTCAGAATTTACAAGGCTGGGAAACACGTCAGCTTGATGTTTTGCCTTCTCTTGGCATGGCATGGCATGGCATGGCATAAATTAGAATAAAGTGATCACTCAAAACATAATCCAGTGCTCTCTATGGACCTTCATTGACCTGAGAGTACCATGCACAATGGCGCCTGTATGTTCCAGCCCTGCCGTGGGTTTATTTGTATTGGATTGTTAGACTAGCTGCTTGACAACAAACCAATGGCACGGTAAATTCCTAGCACACGTAGTATTTGTGTAACATTGTCAAAAACTGAAGCGACTATCTCCAAATTGTCGGTTGTATTTTGAGCTTGAATGAAGCTGAAGAATGCTAGGTTTTAATGGACTTATTTTCCTTCATACGGAAAGTCTGCATGAATATTTATATTCATGTGTTGTTTGTACAGCGTTACAGGCTCTCACAATTAACTCGCGGAACAGTAAAGGAGAGTGATACATTACAGGCTCGGGCGGGCGTGCTCCGCAAAAACAGAAACGATCGTTAAAATCCTTTTAGTTTATGCCCCTTTTTGGCACACCTTTCTCCTCCTTTCTGCACCATCTACCTTGGAGAGAAAAGACAACAGGCTTTCTGGGGAGTCGCATTTTTCCCCTCTGAGTCCTCGGCTGCAGGTCTCAGTCTCCCTACCGAAAAAACACGTCTGCAAATCAGATTAACAGCCGTAAAGACCACCATCGGCGCGGTTCCTCCGCTCGCGCCGCTATTGACCATTGTCAGCGGTATCCGTTGCCGTTCTCCCGCCCTCTGTTTGCGCGGCTATCTGTTTTTCACCTTCTCTTATATCAGTAACAAAAGCACCCGGCATGTAATCTCCTCTAAACTGAGCAAAACACAGATGGATTATTGCTCCCAACATCCAAGCTTCATAAACGTTGGCTTTATTCTGGGCTAAATTAGGATTTACAGAGAGAGAGAGAGAGACGGTGAGAGAGAGATGCCCCGTTAATCTCCCCGATTGAAGCTCCTCTCAGTTTGTTCCATTTCGTCCCCCCTCATATTTTCCCTCCCGCCCCGTACTTTTTTTTGTACTCATGGTCGGTTTGCAGATTGTTAATCTGTGTGTGGCCTGGATCCTCAGATTACGGGACCGTCTTATTGCAGGCACTGCTTTCCAGGGGAGGGCCGGGTGGAGGATGGAGGATGGAAGGGGAGGGACGGGGATCAAGCGAGGCCCAACAGCGGACAGCTGTTTACAGGTGAAGATGGCTTCGTGCCACTGTGGCGCTAAACGGTGGTGGTGGGGGGGGGGGGGGGGGGGGGGGGGGGCGGGAGTAGGGAGGTTAAATCTCTCTCTCTCCACTAGAGCTTTAGCTCTTAGGGCTCAGGAACACTAAGGTTGATCAGGATCAGCTTTTACCTCAAGAGGATTGCCGTCCTGGTCATACTCTGATTGGAAAAAAAAAAAAAAGAGAGACAAAGAAAGCAATCACGTTGACGCACCACTGGGACAGAAAACAGCAGGCGGTGAAGGAATATCAGGAACCGCTCAAGGTGTTCTTGTAAAGTAGGATATTGTTAGTGTTACATGTACGCTTCTGGCCTTGTAAGGAGTATTGTCGGATATCATGTCATGTGTCATGTGGTCCACTGCCAATATGATGGAGCTTCCTCCCTGACACAAAGCTCACAGCTACATAAAAACAGTGTGGAAAGCCTACAATGAAATTTTATTTTATTTCTTTGCACATTTTATATATTCATTTAACTGTTCAATCGTATTTTTGTAAATTAATTGTTCATTTAAAGGCAGTAATGTACCCCAGAATTTCTCTACCATTGAATAGGTGTAGACACCCTGACTTAAAGAGCTGCTAACCCTAAAAGAACTTCATTAGTCTGGGTTTCAATGTTTTAGTGTCACATGATGGTCTAAATGCAGTTTCCAGAGACTTCCACAGGAGACTTCCACAATGACAAGAATCAAGTTCTGGGGGAAACACCGAACGCTTGTATGTTTTTTGACACGAAAATGGTCACATTTAAAGATACTGAATATCACCACAAACTATTGGCTGCTGGCAGCTTCAATACAAGTATATTGATATTGGCCTTCAAAAACCTGTATCAGTTGAACCTTAAGCGTCAGCTATGTATGATGTGTCAATGTATTTTTGTTAATCTGGCCAGTCAAAAATCATTACCAGTATGTCTGGCCCTTGTCTTGGGCTTTCCCCCTGGCTTGGCCTTGTACTCTAGTTAGCCAGACAATGTCCTCAGTAAGACAGGAGCAGAAAATGAAAGTTACACAAGGGACATGAGCTGTCTTAGTCATCTCTGTAATTGTTGTTTGGGCTAGTTTAATTTATTTTTGTCTTTAGATTTTGTCACGGTTTTTCCATCCAGACATATTGCGTGGCGGGGTGGGAAGGCCTTTGAAACAGCATTTAGACAATGTGACATTAACAATATCTGTTGAAACTAATATTAATGAAATTGATGTTGTAGAGTGGTGACCCACTCTGACAATTCAATGACAAACTGCAATGACAAACAATGATAAACTGATTTTTTTTTCAATTCCCTTCACTGAACACGGAACTGAACCCGCTGCTCTTTTCCCATGAGCAGAATTCCATAAGTCGCCATTGAGTTTTCCGAGTTACAGGAAAACTAGTCCACTGCTTGAACCATAAGTATTCTCCATTTAATTCACTGCATAGCCCACATTTACCACTTTGAAAGCCGCACTTGTACCGCATCTCGGGAGTTTCGTGCTCTGCAGCTCCCACATGGTTGCTTTTTAAGACATGTGAAATGTGCCTTTCTCTAAAGTGTTCTAATGTAAAGTGCATGCGTTCCTCCTCTCTACTGTACTCGAGTCGACTGTCACAATCTCTCCCCAACAAGCCATTCTTTGTCTTTCAAGTGTCCCCTTAATTAGGGCTTCAGTCGTTTGGTTTTCTGGTGATCGGGCTCATTTCACATTGTGCATTGGAGTAAATAGTATTTGAATTTTAAAATGCACCTCTTGGGTGCTACATAAAGGGGAATATTTAATCACTGATCTCTAAATGAGAGGATCTTATTTTCTTTTGGGTTGGTATGTTATGCATATTAATGAGGTTTCTCTGGTATCCACGGAAGATAGCTACTTTTTTCCACTTGATCATTTTTTTTTTTTTTCATTTCTCACTCGGCTTCATCTGCATTCATCTTTGAGGTCACCAGGGTGATGAAGCACCACAAAGGGATGGAAAGAGCACAGGGGGTTAGGCTAGAAGTGATCGAACGCAGGAGGCAAAGGATGCGAACAGCAATCGTGTCATATTGTATTTGCGAAGGTGGTACCAGAATTTGACGTTCATGCCTGGACCCAGCAGCACCTAGCCAGATGCTGTGGGTTTGCTTTGGGTTAGGGTTCAAAAAGATTGGTTAAATCTGGTTTTTATTTAAAACTCCAGCCGTCTTATCAGCCTAAATCACAAAGTGGGGCTGCAAGAGAAGAGCGTCCCATCCACACTCATTGAAACCCCGTAGATTCCCTGAATTTGCCCAAATTAAATGAGTGTTGGGTATGTACACTGGTGGGAAATCTTCTCCACACACAGGAAGTGACGAAGAGTGCAATCCAAAAGTGTCTCCTAAACATCAGTGAGCGAGCGCTCTGTCCAGAGAAAGCTGGACCCAACAACATCAGATCTTTTGCCTCTCTCCTCTCTGCAGTTTACTGACGTCACCTTACAGAATTTCTGGGCATTGAAGTTAACACAGAAGTGGGCAAGTGCAAATGTCTTCGAAAACAACAGCTGTAGTGCAGATTTGCGCTAAATTATGGTGTAAATATAGGTATTTTCCACTCACTGTGCGACCATTTGGCTTCAGAAGACTTGGATTATGCTGCACAAGCTGTATAGAGTAATTTTATGTTCATTTTTGCCCTTTTTGGAGCTCTGAAGAGCCGGTCCCCACTGACTTCAGTTGTTTTGGAGAAGGCTGCTAGGGAGTTGCAACCTCCCTGTGTGTTATATGGACAAAGAAACTTCACCTGTGTTTCAGCTGGCATGAGAGTAGATAATGACAGAATTTTCATTTTTGGGTGAACCTTTTCTTTAAAGCATTATTTCTGGCTTAGGCACTCAAAAAAAAGCCATTACCACTTGGGCTTACTTCAGGTTTGAGTACAGGCTTTTTCAGGCTTTTTTTGGGCTAAAAGATTTCGAGGCCCAAGTCATTTCTACGTCACCTGATATCTACTGCATCTACTGCATCTACTGCACCAGCACTGAACTACGAGCTACCTTAGATTAGAGAGCAACCTCTATTTGCCTTAGCGGCAGATTAGTGGGGCATCGGCAGTGGGGATGATTATGTGAAGATGATGCCACATAGCTTTTGTTTGTCACTCACATACTAATCAGTGGGCTGACAGCTCAGACTTGGTTGACTGTCGCTGGGGGTTAACGGTCCTCATTAAAAGATCTAGGTCATCAGTAGGGAGCCAGGCCTCATACAACTGTACAGGGAGGTGTGTGTGTGTGTGTGTGTGTGTGTGTGTGTGAGGGGTCGCTCAGGAAGCTCTTCCTGACAGTCATATCCCACACGTTAATTAACACTCATTTTCCTTCGGAGGGGGGATGGGAGCAGTCCGTTATCACCGTTTCATTCACTCATTGTCCTCCCCTGTATCAGTATTGGGGGAATAGGGATTCATGCCTCGCATAAGGAGTTAAAAAGGCTAGGAAATAAGGGAATTAGCTTCTTATCCACAGGGGAAGCCAGTGAATATGAGCGGTGGAAATGAGAATAAATAAGCTTCTCTCTAATACCTCACCTAAGGAAATCCCACTGAGGTAGCGCAAGAAGGGCTCTTTGTCAGTTCTTCTGCCTTGCAGAGACCGTCTGACCTTCACAGTTTGACTTTCTTTTTGCTGAAAATATGAAGACGTTTTCTTTTTTTTACAATAAGATTTAACGAGGGGAGGATTGAATAATAGGCTAACCTATGGCACGGAATAATGCCGCAACATGTGATGTCTAATTGTTTTGTCAGACCACCAACAACATGGGACAAGAGGGCGAGGATGAAGGGTGAGCTAAGGACAGGAGAGACAGGAGAAAATGAAGCTTAAGTGAATTTAGGGGAATATAAAATGCGCTGCTGTCTGATTTCAATGATAGAACCTTTTTGCAAGGCAATGTCCCTTTCCTCAGCCCTGGGGCATCATGGATTACTGAATTGTTCACCATCAAGACCTCAACTGTCCCTAGAGCATGGTTAAAAAAAATAAAAAATCTCTACTTGTCTAAGGCAGAACCCATCCAATTACTGCAGCAGGCAAACCGCAGCCCATCTGACTAGCCTCAACACCAAAGCTTTAACTCATATCATACTGTGTAATAGTCAGTGACAGTATACTAGCAGGTGACAAATCAAACATTCAAAGCGCATTTGCATCACAGGACTTATTTCCGCAGCAACTTAGGAAAAGGTGCTAGTGGATGCAAGCTGTCAATGGCGGGCGAGCGGCGCTCCCCTTTAGCTCGCTGTACGCTAACGTGATCTCACCCATCGAGATTAGCACGGAGATGAGTGACAGGCCACTAGCACAGCGTGACATCTGCTCCGCAGCTGAGCGCGGCACCTGTGTGTTAACTAGCAGCTCAACCTCCCAGGCAAACCTTCGCATCAAGGATGAACGAGTCGGCGAGCGGAGCAGAACAGAACAGGGATCTCTGTCAGCTTGTTAAGTCCCCCACCTGGCGCACCGCAACCGCACATATCACAGTCAATTGCCCTCTGGGGAGCGCTATGATCTCTCTCACAGCTTGTACAACCTGAGCCGTCTGTCGTGTACGTGCGGACGCGTGTGTGTGTGTATGTGTGTGCGCAAGTGAATAAATCAGAGAGGTGAGTCGGACCGGGAGTGTAAGCCTGCGGGCTCTTGGCTCTTGGCTCTGTCCTGTTTCTGTATTAATGTGCGTTTGTGTACAAGAGGCATCAAACGAGGCTGGATTCTGTTTGTGTTGGGGGTTCAAGGGAACACGACAAAAACCCTGAGCTGCTCTTCAGGACCCTGTTGAAGCTGAAAGAGAGAGACCTGGACTTTCAACTGTCGGTCCTGGGGGAGACCTTCGTCGACGTGCCAGGTACACACACACACACACACATACACACTTGGAGGGTCTTTCTCAATCTGTGTTCTTCTGCACTCCATGACCGGTTTGACATATCTAACGTCTGTGATTCCAAAACTAAACAATGAGACACTACACCAGGTGATTTCACTGATTAGCACACCTTCAACCAGACAGGAGGAACTAATCAGTGAAATCACCTGATGCAGTCATTAGTTTAGGAATGAAAACCTGCATACTCTCGGCACTCCATGGCACATGGTTGCTTATCCCTAGAGTACTACAAAGTCTGGAGTTTGTAGTACTCTATAGTGTAGCAGTTTATAATATAGTATAATATAGTCTACAGTGTAGTCTATAGTATCTAAAACTGTAAAGATGTTCTTCAGTCCATCTTAAAATGTAAAGATGTTCTCTGTTCTTCAGTCCATCTCAGACTGTAAAGGTGTTGTCTAGTCTTAAGTCCATCTAAAACTGTTCTTGTTTTCTTGAGAAGATGGACTTACAGTTTACAGGGTTGCAAGTTTCAAGATAACACCCATTTGGTTGCTGAACTTGAGCTTTTAGAAAGAGAGAAAACTTTGCTGACTTTTTACTCACCTTTAAGAAGTTGTGCCGTTGATGTTACGGTTTATTGAAAGTTGTTGCACCCAAGGCGGATGTAAATATTCGGGCTTTAAATGTTATTGGTTATTAGATTAGATTAAGGGTTAAGGTCATCCCACGGGCCAATGCATTTAGCCCTCGGGACACTTTTTAATTGATAAAATACACTCTCCATTTGCAGCTGATGATGCTATAATGACTTTGGGACACTCAAATGTATTTACAGCGTAGTGTTAAGTTAATTAATACACACTCCCTGCCATGGCTGGAAGCAAAGACTGAGTTACAGGAAACACACTCTCTTATATTGGGATGTAAACTTTTATAGTAGCATAAACAGATGGAAAGGCCGACCGTAAATTTTGTCTCATATTCAGTAATTACGTTTATGATTGCTCGGAAGGCAATCACATTAGGACAATTTTAATCTACTTTGATTTTCTTAATAGGGTCACTGTATTGATTATTTTCACCCCTTACCTGTTTTTCCTTCTTATTATGGTGTCTCCGTCCATATATCATAACCTCAAAGATTATCTTTCAGGCTTTTGCAGCCCTATTTGTAAATTAGATGAAAATGTCGCTTCGTCTCAGATTTCACAAATTCAGCCCATTCACTCGCTCATTGACTCCAGACAACTTCCTGAGCTCATCACTTTTTTAGCGAGGACACAGCAGCACGGAACTCATTAGGAATTCAAAATGTCACGGCAGATGGCTTCCCAATGACATGCGTTGGGTTGTATTGTTTCATTTCTTTAATTCTGCATTAAGTGGAATTCTCTCAAATGGAAATCTAATTGGCCGTACTGCCGGACCTCGGTAATAAAGAGCTCCTGAAACGAGACACCGGTTATAGTGGCTCTGACAAAGTACATCAGTCTTTTGGCATTTGACTCAATCAACCGCGGGCATATCGAATCACGTCATTTGATGGCAATCATAAAAGCAACAATGATAGCTATTGTCAGCTGTAGACACCGGTATGTCTGTCTCACCTCTCTCCTGGTCCAGAAGTCTTTGCCGAGGCCAGAGGGCCGCTGGACGCCCATATTCTGCACTGGGGCTTCCTGCCCAGTAAGGACGACTACCTCAGAGTGCTGTGCCAAGCAGACGTGGTCATCTCCACCGCCAAACACGAGTTCTTTGGCGTGGCCATGTGAGTTCACTTCTCTTGCTTTGCTTGTTGCTGCTATTTAAAGGTGCTGCATGTATCATTTGAACAACAATAAATCATTAACACATTCATTTTCAGAAAGTAGTATAATTACCTACCATTGCTGAGAAGATTGGCAGCTTCTACCAGCCTCTAGACTGCATTTTACATTGTGTGCTTCTGTGTCAGAGCAATGAGGTTTATGTGAAATGTGGTCTTAATTTTGACCAATTTTAGATAGAGGCTACCCATAGTCTCTACCATGGTCTCATTTGTTTACAGTAATTATACCAATGTATCATAATTGATTTGACAATTATATATTCATATTTAAAATGATACACGTAGTTCTTTTTTTTGGGTTTTCACATTGTAATAGTCCTTTTAAAGTGCGACTCCACGGTCTCTACTGTCTAGGCGATTACAATAACTACCAAGCTAGGGTCGTAAACTCTTTCCTCTTTGCTGTAATTTGGCTAAAAACAACCCGCCCTGAACCAACAAAACTAATTTCTTCTCTTTGGGTCGGACTTAATCAAAATTGCCTTCACAACAGAAATTATTTGCAATTTTTTGGATCTGCACCAGAGTCCACATGGCATATTCACATCTGTCAGAAAAAAGCAAAAAGTTAATAAAGTCCGCTCCAAATATACACTGCCCATCAAAGGTTTGGACACATCTCATTGAATGTACTATGTTTTTATCTGATCTTAAAGCCATTTTGATCTAAAGGCTTATGCTTAAATGCTTGAAATTAGTTTCTTAGACAAATATAAATAGTGAAGTTGATCCTATGTATGAATTTCTTTCCAAAGCCTTTGCCTTTGCATCAAGGCAAAGGGCGGCTACTTTAAAGAATCTAAAATATAACTTATACTAACACTTTTTTGGTCACTGCATAATTCAATTTGTGTTATTTCATAGTTTTGATGTCTTTACCAATATTCTAAAATAGTAAAAATAAAGAAAAATGTGGTGTGTCAAAAATGTTGATGGGCAGTGTAGGTGTGAAAACCACCTAAGAGGGATATTGGCTAAATATGGAGTTTTGTTATATGTTTATGTCTATATGCAATAAAATACATTGATTACATACACATTTGTATGCAACATGTGTATGTAAGGAATCCACACATGCACATCCACACACACCTTAGACTGGACACCCTCGCTATGATTGAAATAGGGGAGGGCAGGGGTTTTCATCTCAAGGGGCCACAGTCTAAAAGCGGGTGAGGTGTAACCGCTATTGATCAGACAAGCATGCCTCGAAACCCTAACTTCAGTCACCTGTGCTCCGCATTTGAAGGGTTTCATCAGAACATGGCCTGCGTCAAGGTATAGCAGCGAGGCAGGCTGGCCTCTGTAGAGGAAAAGTTATGATCTTATCAAACAGATCTCAGACCATTCCTTGCCCGTAGCCAGTCTGCAGAGTTAGATCTCACTCCAGCCTCACATAGGAGCTTATGTTTCGCTGTCGGGGAACCACTGACATTCATTTTCTGCGGTGTACAGTTGAGGCAGCGGGCAAAAGGGAAGGGAAAAGTTGAAGACCGGCTTACTTAATGAAAGCAAAACAGCAGCATTAGCGAGTACCTTTTGCAGCAAATGGCAAGCAACAAACAGTGGCACAAGCTCGGTGTGCGGTTATGTATCCAAGCATGACTAATCCGAGTGTAATATGCTTTCGGTGAGCTCACTTCCTACTTTACATAACAGTTTGAGCTTTAGCGTCCAACGTGAAGTCTGAGTTGCAAAGGCAGCAGAGTCTGCGTTCGGAGAGACAAAGGGTCACGTGCGTCGCGTGCGATGTTCACCAATAAAATAAGATTTGTCTAATAAGGGAAGAAAACAAGAGTCGGAAGAAAACACGGCAGAATCTCACATCTGCGTGATAATGAAGTCATGTGCTAATTATGGCGGTGAAAAAGACTGTCCTTCTGAGTTTGAGGAAGAGCCATCCCTCTGGGCCTTCCACAATGATGTTTCTACTTCCTTTGATCCAAAACCAGGGGGAACTGAGACACACAGCCCACCCACTATGCTCTATTGATAGTCAACTCTGGTGGTTGTGGTGATGTGTGTGTGTGTGTGTTTTGTGCACAAAGCACTCGCGCACATGTACGGTGTCTGTGTGTTTTTCGAAGCTGTAGACATGCACACAGAAATTTACACATTGACAGGATCAATATCAGCATGGGGTTTCCCTTGAGACTCAGGTGGAGGGGAGTATTGAACGTCTCAAAGTGGCTTCTTTCTTCTCCTGCTCTACATCTCCTCCAGAAGAAAATGGCTAAATGTTACTTATCATTTGAAACACTTAAGAGCGCCGCCGAAGTAGCCGCATGATAGCCGCGCTCCTCACTCCCAAGTGTAAACAATAAAAGCCCTCGAGAGCAGCTTCAGCAAAACGGGCTGTCCAGTCATACGGCCCAGACCGAGGTGTCACCAATGCGTTTCATCCTCATTATTGTTGAATTTGGCCTAATCTGATTAATTATGGGTAGGCAATGTGAGCAGACGCCTATTCATGCCCTGCAGTGATGAAGTAATTTAGCCCAGCAAAATTAGCAGCTAATTATATTTGAGATGAAAAGCCTGATAACCATTTGCACGCTTACACATTACGCCACTGGAACGGAACTGACCTTAATAATCGCTTTCATAGATTCTCGCCGTCGTTGACCAGGGGGGCTGCGGTCTTTGCCGTACCTCGCAATGATCTTGATTTGCATTGCTTTTGAACTATGTCCATTTACAGAGCGCAGAGTACTTTCATTTATTGCTCAAAGGTAGAGGGCAGTCTAGCCGTCCAGGGAACTGTTGTGTCTCCTGGTGGGGTGTGGCTTGAATTATTTTGTTATCAGCGGGTGTTAGGACAGGGTGCAGGGTGCCAGCACATGTCCTTTGTCCATCAAATAAATTCTATGAAATTGCAGTCCTGGAACCCGAATCTAGTGTTTAAATATGCATGTTTCCAGCATGAGAAATGATGGACTAAAGTGATGGCAAGGAGTGAGATTGAAAAGCCATCAAATATTAATGTACATTCTACAAAATATTTAAATAGGCGGGCAACTACGGTGGTCAGCAGGGTTCAAATGAGTTGAATCACTCTGGAGCAGGGGAGGAGCGCATGCTGAACTTCCTCATTGTTATCAACTTACAGCATATAAAATGAATGAATAAGTTATTAGGATTTTGTGATGGTATTTTTTGAACAATTCTGTGTTTCGGTGGGGATCGAAGGCTCACTAAATGAGCTGCTTTTCTTCCCGTGTTTTTGAGAACAGGATGCTATAGCGCCACGTCGCTGAGAAATGTCCTGCCGACGCTTTTCTTTTCTCTGAATTCACCCCGGCTAGTCTGTACGGAACTTCATTTAGTCTGAAATGTTCATGAAAAGAAACCAATGTCAACAGCGACACAATGGCGCCCATCTTGACAAGGCCATTCAGCGCAGGCAATTATCAGCATTGGATAATGTTTCCAGTTTGCAATTTTAGGGACAGGGCAAGCAACCTCAGTGCGTCTTTGCCGATTCTGGGCATTTTCTGCAAATGGATTTATAACTTGAGGCCAAAGTATTCCACGATGGCTGCTGTGTCTGTGTATTACTTCTATTTTCTTCTTCTAATATCATGTAGGTTAGAAGCCGTCCATTGTGGCTGCTATCCACTTTGTCCCAAGTCTTTGGTGTATCCGGAAATATTCCCAGGTAATGCCAATTATTTCTTGATGTGCAGGCAAATACACGATCCGCCCGTGCAAGTTATTTAAATTTGCAAGGATTCCCTGCCTTTAAAGGTGATATATTCCTGTTAAGATTCGAGAGGGAAAGTCTACCAATGGATTCCCTTTGTAAATGAGCCGAGAAGTTTTACAGTCACCCAGCTCCGAGAAGAAGAAAAAGATATTGGCCTAATTTACCTGATTCTTAAGTCCATAGCCATCTCTTCCTTCAATTAGATTTGCATAAATAATGTGAATCTTTAAAAAGAATACTGGTTCAATTATGTAAAACCTGTCCCAGTTCAGTGTAATATGTATTTTTAATTATAAAAGTGAGCAGTATCTATTTTTGTGCTTTGAGGTTTTGTTTCATTAAAGATGTGTGTGCGCGGGCGCGTGCATGCATGCACGTCTTTTTTTTCTTCCTTACTTCCTTACAGCTGAGTATCTGTACTCTACACCTGACCAGCTGTGTAAAAGACTGCAGGGACTCTGCAGGAGGCCAGATGTAGCCAGGAGACACAACATAAAGGTAACTAACTGTGACATGACAAGAGCACAATGAACACATGGGGCTCTATTTTCATGAATCGAGGCACAAAGACAGGCGATGGCGCAAGTTCATTGCGCTGTGCTCATTTGGGCGTGAGCAACAGATTTTTGGTAATTTTGCGACCAGAGGCGGAGGCGCAGCAGCGGCACAGTTGTGAAAGGTGTTGGATTAGGAGGAATAAATTCACCAGGTGTGGTGGGGGCTGGCGTCAGTCCTAGCCAATCAAATCAACACCTCTCATCCCCTTTAAAAGCAGTGCCTTCCCTGCCATGGCGTACTGAGAGTTTGGTAATAGAGAGGGGAGTCCATACAGTGCCAATGGGGTGCTGTAACATACAGCACCCCTTTCTGGAGATATTGAAATCCCTGTCACCATGTTTTCCATTGTTTTCAACTTTGTAGTACAATAGAATGTATTTCCATTATTTTGTCAGTGGCCTGTAGTTTGTTTTACTTAAGTGATTAAAAAGGTTGTATTCAGTTAGACATATTTGGCTACATTTACATGCGTACGGTAATGCCTATTGCCAATACTGCAGTAAGGCAATAGTCTGTTTAAGCCGTTTACATGATTGTTCTATTTACATGACTAGTTGTTTAGATTATACAGAGAGAATTCTGATTTCTCTAAAGGTGCAGATATCCTCTAACAAGCTTAGCGAGCCGAGCCTCCAATCCATTAATTTAGAAGAGATGACCACGAGATGTTAGCGCAGAGATGGAAACAAAGGCAATGAACCGGAAAAGGAAATTAAGACACTTTTCCACAAGGCAACATAACTAATCACGTGAGATTTTAAACCAATAGGAGGCGGTCATGCGGTGCGGGCTGGTGTGTGAAGAGTTCGACTAGTCCGGCCAGCAAGCCTGTTCACACCGCCGAGTCTGCAGCCAACGCAGCGCCTCGTTTTTTCCACAAACGTGTCCTTTTGTCCGTTGCAAACTGCTCAAACTCATTTCTGCAGCGCAATATACCGTGGCCTTTTCCTCCCTGACTGGCTTCCTCATCTCTGTGCTCTAGGTCGACACCGCCGCCTATTCCTGGGCGGCCCTGAAGGAGGGTTTCGAGAGCCTCCTGGCAGCCCGAGCGGACCACCGTCCCTGACAGGCCCCCGGCTGGAGGGAGGCGGCCTCGAAAGTGGGCACACTTACTTCACTCCATTAGCGGCAGAGCGAGATGGATTTAGAGGGTTGACGGAAAGTCTGCCAGGGGAGTTTCTGGGGCCCGTCGTCATGCCTGACACAGCGCCACGGCCCGCAAACCTGTGGTGGCTTCCCAGACAGAGCGTCTCAGGCACCTCTCCTGCTCCAAATCAAAGCCAGTCTCCTGTTCTGGAGACATTGTGTCGGGACCTGTAAACGTCCCCATCTTCACATGCTAGAAGTACAGTCTCTTTTATGTGCGTGTGGTTTGAGGGAGACGGAGGAGGGAAGGGGGGGGTTACGTGTAAAAGCTTTCATGTTTCCCATAGGCGGTGCCACCTCATATATCCGGTTGTATCCATTTTTATCCTTTGTACTGGAAGACGTAAGGCTGGAATTCGGTGTTGTGTTTTTTTTCCCCCCTTTTCACCGCACCGACAGAGCGGCAGCCAAGTTGTGGCTTGACGTGCTATTCTGCGCCTCTCCACCTGGGTTGCCAGGTTTGGGCCAGAGTCCCTGGAATGCGTTTGCTCGAAGTGCCTAAACAGACCTTAAAACCTACTGGGGCTGCTGGTCAGCTGGTATCGAGTGGTTGTCATAAAACTTATAACATTTTTGTCCATTTTATCATTCTC
This sequence comes from Centroberyx gerrardi, assembly GCF_048128805.1. NCBI lineage: Eukaryota > Metazoa > Chordata > Actinopteri > Beryciformes > Berycidae > Centroberyx > Centroberyx gerrardi. Next base: position 30,456,958 of record NC_136006.1, on the reverse strand, counting down.
ATACATTTGCTACACATGACATCTGGTAACTGTATTCTCGCATCGATGTTTCTGAGATTATAAATCACAAACCTTGACAAATAAACTTGTTACACAGAATCGTCATTTCCATTCTCTTTGAAGGAATTGGTGGAAATGGTAAAGTTCATGCACTATAACATATTGTACACACTGGGATGATCAGTGTATTTTTAGCTGGAGGAAGCCTTTGATGTGTGATGAGGAGGCTTCCTGTCCTGTCCACAATTCAATTGCTAAAAGGAACGTTCTTCCAACATCTAAATAATCGATTTGCTAGAGAAGACAACCTTACATTGGCATTCGGATATGAACATGTCCAGAGGGGCAAGTTTGAAAGGTGTAGAGGTTAACAATGTGATTCTGAGCAAACCTTAGAAGTGTGCTAGATCTGGATAATTTTCCATATTTGCTATCCTCCCTTTTCTAAGCAGGCGCCCTGAAGTGTTGCTCGCAGCGACCTGAATCCACTGCCTCCTCACGTCTCCATGATCTTTTATGGCGTAAACGCAGGCCAAGAAAACAGCCTCAGAAGAACACGGGGTTTATATGGAGAGAATCCTGACGAAAGCCGGAGTTTGTGTTTGAATTAGAGGCTTCTATTATGCACATGTTTGTAGGGCTAGACTGGGTACTGGAGGGGTGCCCATCTTGGTTATTAATGGACTTTGAGGTAACACGGGCCTCAGGGTGTAGCATCAAACTGTCCACCCACACTACTGAGTGCGACACACGGCTCTAGCCCGGGGCGTACTTACCCACAGCCCCCATCCCAATGCATTTTACATTCTCACAGATGATATAAAAGGAAGAGGGGGTGGATGCAGGGGAGCTTTGGGGAGCCTCCTCCCTTGGCCCCCCACCTTTAGCTTCCATACAAAGCACGGGGTTTTGTATGCCGCTAATGGGTGAGTAGGAGTTTAGTGTACACAGGGGGCCCCAGCATGGTGGCTGGAGTTACTACTGACATAATTCATATTGTGTTATCAGGTTGTGTGGCAATCCAAAGATTAGAATGGAAACAGTTGCCTCATTCGGTGTCTGGAATCTTTTCCCATCTAGATCACCTGCAGATTCAATGAACCGTTCAAGTATGTCCGTTAGTAGGTGTTGTTGCATGCACTCATACACCTTAGGTCAGTGGTTCTCAACGTGGGGTCCGGGGACCACCAGGGGTCCTTGGGGGGGTTCCGGGGGGGCCCCAGCAAATTGATGAATTGTTAAACTTCACTATTATTTAATTTACAAGAAGTAAACACAATTAGAGAATGTAGAAGAATGACTATTTTGATCATAGTTTCACTGTTATCTCTCTACCTACAATACAGATAGTCATGGGATTCTGTTCAAAATCATGTCTAACAATAAAAATATTCTCAGATTTGGGTCCGAGAGACAAAATCTCATCAAATGGGGGTCTGTGGCCCTAATGTGGACTAAATTAGGGGTCCTTGAAAAAGGTTGAGAGTCACTGCCTCCATGTCCGCTTGCACTGGATCAAATGTACAAACTGATTCAAATGGCAGATGCATGTGAAGTTAATGTCACTGCCCACAGGTTTACACCACCAAACTTTCTCACCTGCATGTAAATTGAAAGGATGTGGTGAGATGTGGACTGATGTAGAGGAGTTTTGGAATTGTGGATTAGGAGCCAGCTTTCTCGCAAGATAGCGTTTGGCTAACTTCGTTAAGATTCCAACGCTCTGCTGCGCTGCCTCCTTGGCCGCAGTGCGCTCTCGACGCTCTCTGACACAACAGTGCTCTAAAACAACAAAGGATGCAGTTCGGGTGCCAGAGTACGCTCTGCACCTCGGAGTGCCAATTGACGAACGTTTTGCACCAATGGGTGGTTATGAAAAAGAAAAATAAATAAATAAAGACATCTGAACAGAAAGTTGTCAACTATCCAGATGGTTCATTGTCACTCGGCGTTCTGTCTTATTGTGGCTGGGTGCGGTTTGTTGCCACGTTTTTGTTTATGTCGATTCCAGAAAGAACTTAAAAAGTGTGTCATCTGCTCATTGTCTTACCCGTCTTCTCATGTTCATTCCTTATCGAGAGAAGAAACAGAACGCATTGTGCGACCGTCAGTGCGACAGATTAAACAGGCACTAAACACGGCACATCACGGCGATTTACCACTAACGCGCGTTCTATCTGTACGAGGGGGGGAATGGCACGCCGCAGTTTAAACGCTCTGAACACTTTCGCCCCGTGGTGATTCTCTTCCACCTGGTAGGCATGAGGAAGGAGCGGCGGCATTAATGCGATTCCTCTCGCGCCGAGCAAAGTGTGTCAGAGCCACTCTGCGCGGCGGAGAGCCACAAAGAACACACAGTGTGTGTTGACAGTACCAGGGCACTATGTAAATCAAGTCTCCAATACATGCACATACTGTTAGTGTAAATATGTTCTGTCTCATTAGCCGCAAGAGATGGTCAAGCAGGTCTGTAAAGCAATTCTATGCTTTTCTTTCTCCAAATTCAGGTAATTTAGATAAATGTTTGAGGGAAGAAACATAGTCAAATTTGGCATGATTTAAATAAATTATGAGGGCAATATGCTGAAAAAGATAATCATCTCACATTTGTTGGGCATTTCTTGAAGCATGAAAAAGTAACAATACACTTATGAAAATGAATCGGCAAGCGGCATTGATTGGACATTTTGAATCACGACACAAGCGAGGGTCTAATGCAGTTACATCACGGCATGTTTCGTGACAACTTTTAGATTATTCGCATTAATCTTGCGATGATGCCTCTAGTCGGGCATCGCTCTTCCAGCAATCTATGTATGGATTCATTGAGCTTTCCCACTGGTCAAATAGTGAGCACTGCACCTGATGACTTGACTTGACTTTATTAATTCATGCAAAACAGCGCAGATTTTGACCAAAAAAACACTAAAATTGTAAATCCCAAACATAAAAAGAGCACGTAAAACAAGACAAAGTACCAAAAAAAAAGAGTCCGCTTTCTGGGAATACTTTCACTGTAAAATAAATTCAGTCTTGACTACATCATGGGCAGAGCTGATCACAGTGTGGGGTAAGGAAATTGGTTGCAGGTACTGTAGAAATTGCTTTACAATACCAACCTGTTAGTGTCACTGTTATAGGTTTGATAATGAGAGAAAGCGCTGTGAGCTCTGTGGGGGGTTTAACAGCCGATCTACAGCCCAACGTAAACAGAAGGCGTTTACCCCCGAAATAGAAATTAACACATATGGCCAAAATGATCTGTACCGGGGCCAATATGAGGCCTGCAGATGCTGCCCTCCCACAGACGATATACAGCACACGTCGCCGATTTGGACGCGACCGTTGTCTAAGTGGGTCATACTGTACCACATTTGCCCCGTGCCAGATCTACGGTAAAGCTGACGAAACACGTCCGCAATAAACTCCAGAGGAAATTCATGAGTTCCCCTATCTATTTTAGCAATAGCCGGACGCAGAGAGAACCAGCTGTGTGAAGTGAAGCAATAATTACATCGAAAAACAGATAAAAACACCACGCAGATACGCAGATTGCGAGGGCGCTCAAGTGGACAAACGTCTATCTGAAGCCCATGATCGCTCTAGCCTTACTGGCTGTGGCCATAGGACACCTAGAACAGAGCCGGGGTCACGACCCAGTGACGCCGTAAACCTCCATAACAATGCAGTCAGTCTCCTAGTTGTTAGAATGCCACACCACTCATAAAGGTTTTATAGCAAAGTCTATAAAACAGTGAATGCATTAAACCCTTTCATTGGCCTGTTAATACATGTTGCTTTGAACAGTTGGTGTCATGTGTACTGCCTGTGTAGCCTATGTGCTATTTGTGCTGTGTGTGTGTGTGTGTGTGTGTTTCATATTTGATACCTCAGGGCTGCAGGATTGTTTACTCTAAACTTGTCACTCAACGGCACTTTCCCCCCCGTTTAACTCGGGCACACTCCCACTGAAAATCCCCACTGAGGTTTTTTATCTTGGAAGCTGTGACTTTAGGTTGTTTGCCCCACCCTTTTTATTTTGTTAATTTGCCGTGCAGTTGTTCTTGGCGCCTCCTAGACGCTGATAAGGGCACACACACGCTGCTATCTGTGTTTTAACATTTGCTTACTGTATTCTTTCCAGGGGCTACATTTTTAGGAAGCTTTTAGGCGGTTCAGCCCCTAGTGCAAAGTAAAACCAAGACCAAGAGAAGCGATGGAGCGTGATTGCTCTGCCTGTTTCGGTGTTACATTTCGAGCCTGTTGTCATTCCTTATTCCTCTCCTCACGCGTACGGCCGAGTGAGGATAATTCTCCACCCGTAATTAAAGCCTCTTTTTTTTTTCTCGCCAGGGGTCAAATAAAGGCAAAGCGGTCCATTCCTTAATGTGTAGGTTGCTAGATGAGTGCATCATTGTTGCTGGAGGTTCTGAATGACTAGATTGTGGCCTTGAGCCGTGGCTTGTTCGCTCGTCTTAGCCTCACAAAGAAACACACTTCCATAAACCCACAAACTATGGCCGAATCATTTCTCGTCTCATGTCAAAGGCTAATGCAATTTCTAAGGAGGGAAAAAAAAAGCTCCAATAATAAATAAATAAAAATGATCCAGCTGCAGCTGGTTTGTTCCACTTGATGATATTGTGAATACTGAAATGAGAATTCCCTTTTAGCAAACAAACTTCCATTTCAGACAACAGGAGAGCTACACAGAGAGCGTACGAGAGAAAGAGAAATTTTGAAAAGTAAGAAAAAATGTTGGTTTGGGGCCTTTTGAAACTGGTGGATTATCAACAAAGAACAGCAACATTAATTTCACGCATCAGGAGCGAGGCTGGTTCCATCCTCTTGGCTCTGCGGCTGTCTGATTGTAGGCTGAAACAACACCTCCAGCATGGAACGACAAACTCAAAGAATGACAAAAACAAAGACACTGGTCTGGGAAATTTGTTTATGCAAATATACATGTGAGCATGCGGATATGGATAAGGAAGAGTAGTGTTTTGCTGCTGACATCTGATACATTGGTCTGAGAGAACCTGTTGTGCGGCTGTGACAAGCCGGCAGAGGCTGAATGAGGGAGGCCTGATCGTCTGTCAGACACTGTGGCTTTATTAGCATTCTCAAGGTTTTTTGACGAATCTCAATGTCAAACCCGGTGTCACACTATTCCATCAGCCGCTGTAGCCGCTGCCAATGAGCAAACCATAGGCAGGGGCACACTGTAGTCTGCAGTGCTTTTTAATACTGGGGACTTGTGAACCATACAAGTTATTATTTCACCCCCCCACCTCCCAACCCCCCATTGAATTAGGCTAATGACAAACACAATTTCTCATTGCATACACCAATCCCATATTTCTAATAACTAACTTGCCCCATGCACGTTGCAAGGGGGCAAGTTTTTTAACATATGATTTGAGAAGTACCAACATAACAAATAAGTCATCAAATACCAAAAACAGTGTTATGCAAGTAAATAAAGACACGTTTTGATGTGGAAATTTTCATTTTCCCCCATTTTGTACACGGAGTAGCACAAATAATAAAAAAAAAAACCTTAACCGCTTGTGATAAAGAAAAAGATGAGCATCAAAGGAGCCGGCTGTCACCCGGTATCTCGGGGTTATTTAAAAATGCAACACTTGAAAGATACATTTTTAAATAAAGGGCCAGCCTCAATTTTCCATGAGGCTTCAGAAGACGACGCCCCTCCCACGAGACGGAGCATTAAAGGTGCCATAATTAGACGAGCGAGCCCCGCCGATTCCACATTAGCCTTTTTTTTTTTTTACCGTTGCCATATGGGCCATTACGCTATCCTCTGCGCCGGTGTTCTCGATAGGACAAAGGGAGAAAGCGAGGCGAATGAAAGACGGGAGTTGTCCTCAAGTGACACAGTCATATGCTATCAATATGCTGCCATATTCCACTGGAGCTCAGGCTGCGTTTTAATGGGCCCGCTGGTTAGAACGTGGCATGCCTCAGTACGGGGACACTGTACTGCTATGCTTTCATTTCTGCTTCTTTTTTTTTTTTCTCCTTCTTCTTTTTTAACTAAGGCAGGCAGGCGTCCATTACCATGAATCCCTCTTCCAGAGAAGAACAAAGAGAGGGCTCTCCAAAAACAGAGTGGTCGACAGTTATTATATGAAATAGCTGCTCTGAGAGAGGCTTGGCTCCCCGACCCAAAACAAACCAAGCTGCACTCCCGTACTGGACTGACTCTGGACTGGTTCGGTGCGGAGGGCTTCCAAGCCGATGCCGGTTGTGTCATCTCCTCTGCTATCTCTCTCTTATTATTACACGGCCGCTTAACGGCAGCGCTGCGGAGAATACTGCGTATCGCCTGACATCTTACAACAAGGCATCATGCATAATACATGCGCTTTCGTGTTCGTGTTGTAAACTACTTTGGCTTTCTCTCCTCTTTCCACACCTCTCGCCCCCACCAGGAAAAAAAGCATGGGAAAAGACACACCAGGCGCGTAGTGCCGTTAACTCTCCAATCCAACTTCTCCCTTTCTTGTGTCAGTCTCGGAGAGTGAAATGTGGCGCTGAAAGCTTTGGTGGCCTGCCGGCCTCGTTTGGTCTTCGAAAGTGTCTGCGTTTGCCAGGAGGGAGGTCACCCGAAGCTGGAGCTCATTCTCCCCCTTTTCTTCTCCGCGGAGATTTAGCGAAACACACGACCACAAAGCTAGTTTAAGTATGTCACTCTCCCATCGTTCCCAGTCCCCGCTGCCAAAGCATGAGACATCTGATTTAGGGAATAATAAAATACAGAAAAATGGCTTTCCCATAATTACAGACTCTCTTATCTCGGCACGAGAGAGAGAGAGAGAGCAGGGGTGAGAGAGAGAGAAGGAGAGAGAGGGAGAAGAAAAGAACAAATTCCATACAGACAGAGTCTTTGCATTGGCTTTTAAAATGGATATAAAAAGAAACTGCTGTTTGGGAATATGAAAGCGCCCGGCTGATTCGAAACTGATGTGAACACTGTCATACCGTACCACACAGCTACAATTGTATTTCAGTAGGGATTATTTGTACACTCAATCCATATGCTGACTGAGCAAGGTTTCTGACAGTATTTACACAAATCACATTTGCTCCTCGACAATGCCTGGTTGAGTATCAGATTTTTCGACTCGACTTGGAACGGTTCGAGTTGCGTGTGTCGGAGGAAGCGAGCTCCCGCCGAAAGCTGAATCACCCCGAGTGGCTCGACGCCGGACCGATTATCCTCCCAAACAATAACAGATCATTCAGCTGCGCATCGGAGCCCTGTTTCATCGAGTTTTTATCAAGATCGTGTTTCAGCAGTAAACCTTCTGTGTGCCATTCACAGTGTTTTATCTCTAAAGTGGATTGTCACCCCCCCCCAAAAAAAGCAACGGCTGTTGAACGATTCTCCTTTTTTTTTTATATCTTCCTTCCTTTGGACAACAGCAAATAACACCCCCCCCCCCCCTCTTCCCCCCAACAGTTCCCTTTGAGTTCTTTGCGGCCCTTCTTCACACACACTGAACCTGGTCTTCTTCAGTGTGACTCCTGCTCTGCCTTTCAAGACCAAAAATAGCTCTCCGAACAAAAGAAAAAACCTTTGCTCACGGAGGAGAAATTCAATGAACACATTCACAGCACTTTTCATGTGGTCGAGGCGCTCTGGTGGGAAGAGGGAAGAGGGAAGAGGGAAGAGGGAAGGGGGGGGGGGGGGGGGCAGCTGTGCTGATACGAGTGATGGAGAACACCTGTGTGCGTGCGTGTGTGTGTGACCATACCCTAACCTGTGCTGACCAGCAGAGGGGGCTTTTCACTCCATCTCTTCTATATGTTACCTTCAAGTTAGTGATGAGCAAAGTACCGCAAAACATCCAATAGTGGTCAGGGCCTGGCAATATTTCAGGAAAAGTCCACTATAGCGTGAATGAGTAAGAATTGGGTCATGGGCATGACTCAAGATTGAAAGATGTTTGTCAATAAGTACATTTCTTTTAAATTCATGAAAAAAATGCTTATATTACTTGATATTCTCGTCTTGTGCTGCAAAAGACAGCTAACCTAAGGCCAATAGCAATTCTATTTTTAAAAAGACATTTGATTATGAGTTAAGGTCAAATGCTTAATTTTAATTCTACATGTTTTATACTGTTGTGTCCATGCACATGTTTCACTCACACTTTTGTTTGAAATCAAGCTTGTCCTTAGCCTTTTGATATGTAAGAATCATTGTTTACTGTACAAATGTGACTCATCTTATTGATATTTCTACTTGTCTTTCATGCTGTGGCCCATGACAAAGTGCTCCTAATTTTAGATTTTATTGTATCCTGGTTTTAATCTTTAAACTGTTTTGGATGTATATTGTGTTTTAGTGGGACCCCACCCAGGAAGAGTAGCTGACACCCTTGTGCACAGCTAATGGGGATCCTTATCAATAAACAACAACAGTAAAATAAGTGAACAGAGGTATGAGAAGAAAGAGTGCTATAACATTAGTTTAAAAAAAGTAAAGTAAGAACATCCTTCCTATCAGCAGTTATGTTAAGTTGATATGCAAGTGTAAGTATAATAACATAAAGACAGTAACAGCAACAACAAGATGTGTGTGTGCGTGTGTATTGGGGGATACACAGGATATTGCAGTCTACAGCGGAAAACAGGGAGTGACTCTACAGTTGTAACTGAGGTGGGAAGATCATTCCATCTGGCCAGCTCATGTATTTCATTTACAACAGTTTGCTTGCTCATCATTAGTCTATGCCAGTGATTCTCAACCTTTTTCATATCAAGGACCCCTAATTTAGTCCACATTAGGGCCACAGACCCCCATTTGATGAGATTTGGACCCAAATATGAGAATATTTGTATTGTTAGATAGGATTTTGTCCAGAATTCCATGATAGTCTTTCTTCATTCTCTAACTGTGTTAACTTCATGTAAATGAAATAATGCTGAAGTTTAACAATTTTTTGCTGGGGACCCCCTTGAACCCCCTCAAGCCACCCCTGGTGGTCCCTGGACCCCACGTTGAGAACCAGTGCTCTATGCCATGGCTGTACTCGCAGTGTACAATGCTCCTTAGGCAGGCCAGTTGATGTTCCCTCACACCGCTTCATTTAATGTGAGCCCCTATATTGCCTATATCGAGATAAATGCATGTATATCGCTCTCTCTCTGCAGAGGCATTAGAAGAGTAGAGCGCAGGAAAAGAGGGGTGACACATCTGAAATGTTGCTCCTCACATCTAGATGAAGCAGGCCTGTTTTAATTGCGTCCAGCGTTTGAGTAGCAGGCGTGGGTAATAGGAGCTGACAGACAGTATGATAGCAGTCCTGTGATCACCATTAGACTACAAAGAGTCTGGCGCTCTACCCTCCCTCCCATTTACACCCTGATTGACTGTTTTATTTCAGGAACAGCTCCATTAGTCAGCCTTCCATGAGGGCTCGTCCGTCATCGGAAATTATTGAAAGTAATCATCTTGTCCTACGCTGTATGCGGATATGCGTGTGAGATTTGGTCGAAGCACAAAAATTCAAGCATGGCCCAACATAAGACTGAGTAGATTGAGACTGAGTGTAACCCAACCCAATTCTGGTCCCGAATGGAGGGGCGATGGGAGACATTTTGGGGGGTTCAAGCGCCCCGGGAGGACATGCAAGAAAATACAAAACACAGGAGGTTTAGCTAGTGGAGACTGTTTTGTAGGCATGCAATGGTGAAATGGCAGGCAGGATGTATTAGTGGTTAAGTCCCGCATCCGGAGGGTCTTGGTTCGATCCGCAATGTGGACAAAAGATACGAATGCACATATTGGAATAATGCTCCCCAATAGTGAATTAATTAACTTTCACATCAAGGTTTTGCCCCGTTGGGTCTTTATCAGGTTTGTTCAAGTGGTCGAGTGACTTTGTTGCTTGTTTATGTCCCGCCCTCTGGCAGTGCATCTTGCCCAGCAGATGCATTGCCAGAGCCATGCAATTCTCCTATCTTCAGCCTTGGTGATTTTAATAGCTGCAGGCTCTCCAAAACAAAGTACAAAATACCAGTAATACATCAAATGTGATCAAACTGTAGGAAACAAGATGCTGAAGAACATGAAAACGTGAAAAACACATACAAAGCACTCAGAAAAACACCTTTAAAGGGTGCTATTGGGCGGTAATATCCTGAGCACTGCAACCATTAGCTCATTTCACCCTGTGATTGGTGCCCATTATGCTGGATTATTCTGCATGAGCTGTTTGGAGAAATCTTATGGTCATTTTTGCCCTTTTTGGAACTCTAAAGAACCAGGACCCGGACACTTCTGTTGTTTTGGAGAAGGCTGATTTGGAGCTGCACTAGCTAACTTGCTCTGTGTTGTGTGGACATACAAACGTCACTGGTGTTTCAGCTGACATGAGAGTAGATAATGACTGAATTTTTATTTTGGGGTGGACTGTTCCTTTAATGTGAAAAAAGTTTTATATTGCAGCTTTAACCACTACCTGTTGCTACACTCTGGCTGGCCCTGCACACCAACCAGATGAAGATAATTTCCCCTTCAGATGAATAAAGCATATCCAAAAAAAAAGTGAGTATCAAGACATCCGCTCAGTCCCATTACATGTGTACTAATGACAGCTGTATCACTAAAGGCAATTAAGAACCAAGTTGTAACATCCACAAGTACAGTACATACACAATCCCTCTTCCTAAAGTAGGTCTGTTGTCAAGGTTTTATTTTATTTGGTCATGTTTTTTTATGATGCCATATAGACTACTTAACCAGCCAGGCTGGCACAGTGCTGGGAGCTTTTCACTTTAAGTTTAAGGTTTATAAATTATGACGTTGACATAAAATTCTTCATACATGCATTTCTAAGATCAAATTTTATGGAGACCCTTGAGATGGAGATATAAACCATGATTAGCTGTCCTCAATCTTGGATAAGCTAAAAGGAGATCTGGAAAATGTCACATTTGACACAATGGAGCCAATTTTTTTCCAGTATCAGAAAGAACTAGACAAATCTGGTTCTGGTAGACATTTATACATGTGTATATTGACAAGTAGACCAAGTAGCCTAATGTCTGTGTGTTCCCTATGAGGTTGTCGAGCACTGCCCACTTGTATGTATTAGAAATCCTGAATTAAAAGTCTATCCCCTGGGGGGTTTATAAGAAAAAAACATGCTTTCTTGCATGAATTGCATTAAAGCCTTGATTGCCTATATACCTGAATACATATATCCAAAATGTCTTATATACTTCCTAAATTACTTTTCATTCTCCTTTTAAAATATTGATAATCATGGCTAGAACTCATAATAAGTGGAGATCCTGGTGACTTCAGTATCTAGGCTACCACACCTTTGGGCTATGATGTTTAGCCAAGATATAGAGGCTTTGTAGTTGCATCACAAATCTCCCAGCAACCACCTGGCACCATCATGGACGTCCATAGCGGCCGTAAGCGGAAGTCGTCATAGATTAGCATATCTGCTATTTGGTGTGTAGTCCAAAATCTCTGGAAAATATGAATGGACTTTCCAAAAAATGCCAAAAATTAAGGGCTTGATCAGATACCCACGAGATATCTACGTTTTGTTCCAAGGATTAAAATACATCCACTAATATCACCTTTGTGAATTTTGATCTTTTAGTTAGTTTATTTTTTTTTTTAACTTGCTGCCTACCTCTTCACTTGTCATTGTGGGATATGTAACCTTCAGCGGGAGAAAGATCAGGCAAAGTGAGACTGGTAACCGGCGACACTTCTCAGCAGGTACGTTTAGTTTAGCTATTAACATTTATCCTTCCATTTGTCCTTTGCAGGCCTCCATAGTGCAGTGGCTTTGCTGCATGTTATATACAAATGTGTTGCAGTTTCTATCGCCCTCTAGTGGTCAGAAAATTCTGCTATTGCAGCTTTAACTCACGTCTTGTCCTGACTGTGTTGTACATTCAAATTATTAATATTCTCATATTGTTGCATTGAGTAGGCTAGTGTTTATAGTTGTTCATATATAGTAATAGTTGCCTTGTCCTCGTTAGTTGTTAGTTCTGCAATTGTCGTGTTTTCCAGTTGTTGCTAGCTACAGACTAACAACTGTAGTAGTCCCCTTTCCCAAACAATTAGCATTTTGCTAGCAAAGATCAATATAAAAAGTAATTGAAGGACAAAAATTCACAAAGGTGATGTTAGCTGATATATTTTATTTCATGGAACATCTGAAAAATATTATATTTTTTTATTAAATAGTGAAAAGTGGAGAGAGACAGGAAAGACTGGAAGAGAAAAGCCAGTGTTAGTTAGCTGCTAGCTAACAAGCTGACATCTAAACACAAAATCAGTCAGATGTATCTGTGATGAAATGATCAGCTCCCCATAAAAACAGCACAGAAATTAACCATGTCTATTCAGTTCTTTTGAGACAGGCAAGTTGAACGTATCGAAAGGCAATCAACTGTTCACAGCCACAGTTGCCCAAGAGCTGTGAACCTTGAACATGGCCGGCAGATGGTGTGTTATGTCCAGTGTTGCCAACTCTTTTTCAAGGAATGTAGTGGTTGGCTGCCCAAAAACTCGCTAGAAGTCGCCAGATGACATCATCCGCTAATTTGCATGTTAATATATTTGCTGCACTTCCTGCTTTTACGAAGGGAGGGGGAGTTACGCTCTGTATTTGAAGCGCTGTGATCATCAGACCTCTGGATTAGACAAGCAAGTAGCGGAAATCGGCATCAGTCATGCAAATGTGTTGCCAAATGCTTTGGGAGTCAACATTAACATTGTTCCCCATGGCCCAAAAAAGTTGCTATAGGTTTGTCAGTAGTTGCTTTGGAGAAATAGTGTGAAAAATCACTAAATCTAGCAGTCACCAAGTTGGCAACAATGTTTATGTCACCTGACAGCCCTCTACTGGAATTCTACATATTTTCCCTAAAACAGACCTTTTAGACCATTGATTCCATTTTGAATTCACAATGAAATGAAAAATGACTTTTTCACCTTGTTAGCTAATTTTATATGCTGAAGTATGTACACACTTATTGTATTTTTTTTTATATCAATATCGCATTACTTTTACTAACTGGAAAACAGTGTATCTTTAATGGTGACCTCATGGTATACTAGTAGGCGCAAATAAAAATTTCAATCAATAAAACCATCACAGATTTAACACTTTACATGAAGTGTGCGTTAACTAATGTTAACTAATGCATTTACTAACAGGAATTAAACATGAATAACAACATTAACAAAGATTAGGCCTAGTTAATGTTAAATGCACATGAACTGCATAAATTAATGTTGTTATACATGTTTGTTAATGTTAATTAATGTGTTTACTAACATGAATTAAGCATGAACAGTGACATTAACAAAGATGACTTCATATTAAATACACAATAAACAACTGCATTAAGTAATGTTATGCATTTGTTAATGCCAATGTATTGTCTACATTGAAACCCTAACTCTTCATGTATTATTTAAACATGTCCTGGCATTGACTAAAGTGAGTAAGTACAACAAGCATTACCTATTATATATATATATATATATATATATATACATATATATATATATATATATATGTATATATATATATATATATATACTACCAGTCAAAAGTTTTGACACACCACATTTTTCTTTATTTTTACTATTTTCCACATTTTAGAATAATATTAAAGACATCAAAACTATGAAAGAACACAAACGAAATTATGCAGTGACCAAAAAAGTGTCAAAACTATCTTATATTTTAGATTCTTTAAAGTAGCCGCCCTTTGCCTTGATGGAAAGGCAAAGGCTTTGGAAAGAAATTCATACATAGGATCAACTTCACTATTTATATTTGGCTAAAAAATTTACACATTAGATCAAAATGGCTTAAGAGAATGAGAAACACAGTACATTCAGTCAGGTGTGTCAAAACTTTTGACTGGTATATATGATTATTATTCACGTCAGGTAATTTTCACCCAGTGGCCAGAATCACTTCCCTTAAATACAACAGAGCCATTATGGTTAATTATAAGATCAAATTATGTCCTGTTTTATGATAAGAATCGACCAATCAATGTCACTTTTGAGTGGGAGAAAATATATTAAAAAACAAAACAATGTATGAAAGAGCAGTTGTGTTTCTCTCTGTCTCTATGTCTTGCATGCCCTCTCTCTTCAAGACTTTCACTGGCATACTGTCAGAGTGTGTTGGTGTTTCATATTAAGTGGTTTTGTTTTGTCAGTAACTTGATGCGCTGCTGTCATCTTGCCCGGGTCTCCCTGTTTCGTTTTCTTAATCACAGCAAGACTTAACCTAAAAAAAACTGAATAAATAAAAAGAAGAAATCAGCAGTGCAGAAATTCAAACGGGGACAGAAGAGTTTCAAACAAAGATATTCTAAATTTCTACTATACATTGATAAAGGGTTATTTAATTTTTATCAATATATGCCTTTACAAAGGCCAAATACAGACTACAAAAAAAAAATAAAAATAAAAAAAATACTGTAATTCAGCATTACATCACAGATACAGTATGTGACATATAAATGTTGACAAAGAATGAATTACATTTAAATTACATTTCAATTCGGTATGTGGAGACCATTATTCCCTTTTCAAGATAACTATTCAAACTCATAACCATGAGGTGCAAACCCTCCTGTTCAATGACACAATAACACTAGTTGCAGTATAACAGTAGCAAGTAGGCATAATCATTTAGAGGATACACAGATTCATCCACATAATGACGATACCATTTCTTGTCTTGTCTAATTATGACGACTCTACTGCAGCTACTGCACTCGACTAGACTTTGTTCTCCTCTACACACAACTTTAAAACTCACATTTTAAAACTTAGACTAATTTAAAACTAATACTTATTACTTTTAAATTATTTTTAGGCGTAAGGCTACAGCGGTGAGTACAATGAGATCTGTCACGTATAATAAAACACAGTCATTCTGGACTTAAACTCCCTTAACTAATTGTAGCTTTGTTGGTATTAATTAAAAAAGGATCATCCCCAAACTTTGGGCTGATAATGAACCATCAAATTATTTTCACAGTCCGCGCCAAAACAGGCATTGCATTAATTTTTGGGGGAGAACAATTTTGGAGTGTGCACAAAATCTTAATGATTTCTAAGGACTTGAGTATACTGAGTGAGCAACTCTTTCACTCTTGACAAGGACACTTGTTGAGAATTGAGCTGAAGTAACAGAGCTTCAGTCACAATGCTTCTTTTTGATCTTCACACTGCAAAAAACGTCCATCTTAACAAGTCATTTAGTCTTTAGTCATTCAGATCTTATTTTTCTTAAAAGAGTAAAATTCAGCCAGTGAGGAGAGATAACTCCACTTGTTTCCAATGCAGTTTCACTTGTTTCAGGAGTTTTCTAGAAATGAGTGTCAGTATCTTGAAACAAGTCAGAATAAGGCAGATCACTGCACTACTATCAAGAAAATGACACTTGATTCTACAAAATTCTTGAAACAAGTTGATTTGCATTGGAAACAAGTGAAATGATCAAACCCCACTGGCAGATTTTTTCACTTATTTTAAGAAAATTACGATTTTAGGACTCAATAATAGACTAAATGACAGAAATATCTACAGTCCGGCACCATCTGATGAACAAACACAACTTGCACACAACACTATTTCTTGTTGAGGCTGAAGATCTCCTGGCTCTCGATGAGAATGAATTCCACTATCTGGTTCTGGTAGACCATGTTGACTGCCATGTTCCCCGAGTCCAACTCCGGCCACATCAGTGTCGGGCCAAAGACGATGCTGATTCCCTGGGTTGACATTAGGTTTTTCGTTGAATAGACCAGGACCCTGACAAAAAAGGACAAAATTTTAGTTGTGTGCATTTGTAAATTGAATGTAAACATAGCTTTTCAAGTGGAGAGATCTGGGGTGAGTGAAGGTCAGATGCATTTTTTGGCAAACGCCACATTTCTGCATCTACTGCTCTCAATACGCATCTATATTATTTCTTCAGGTTTGTCAGCACAGTCGTTTTTTACCCTTAAATGGCCCCTGTTGAAAGTGTATCTCGTTTCAATACTGGCAACGCTGGTATATCATTTCGTGAACCCAGCTTTAGGTACTCTAAGATCCAGGTTCAGCCACAACTAAAACCACTCACTCTCCCCACACCACAAATTCAGCAGTGGTGGTGTGCATTGCAGAACATCCATTGACTCGACGGGGAAAGTTCTAAAAGTAATGTGGACGGAGGTTTAGCGCAGGGAGTCTGGAAAAGGCAAGGAAACCAGAAAAAAAGTTGGCGCAGGGAACCGAGATCCACATTCAACTCGTGTAAGACTACATTTTCTGTGGTCGGGGAACCGGTCACGAAGGTAGAAAGCTACACAACTGGACTCTAGTGAACAATGTGCGTTGGTGTGAACTGTCCTCCCCCTTTGAACCGATTCTTTGGGAAGGTGTTCCATTAAAAAGGGAGACCTTAAAGCCGAGGGAAGGGAGTATCTGAGGACTGGCTCGCGCTGTGTGCTGTGGAGCGGGGAGAAGCTAGCGACAGGGTGCAGCATTCTCCTTGTGCTGAGGCTTGGCTGGGGGACAGAGGCAGGCCAGGCTGGGGGGGGACCAGCTCCATGGAGGAGGCAGCCCACAGGCTTCTGGGCCCGTTATGGAGTGAGGCCTGGAACGGGATGGAAGGACTGCGGCACAGGGCCGCTCTCCAAGCTGTCAGTGGGCTCTTGACGAAGCGTTCTGAGGTGGGATCGAGTCCCTCCTTGCCCAAAACGGATCCACACAGGGCCTCTCAGCGCATAATTGCATCCAAAAGGTATTGTCAGCGCGCCAGGCGTGTTCGTCTCTGCCGCTGTGGCGTCTAAAGCTGGTATTTTGGAGAACTGAAGTGATGTTATCTATGGCTTACATGTCATAAAACACAAAGCAAAAACACAAGCTGTAAATTTTTCTGCCCTCTTAGCACATACTGTTATTGCTTAGATTTGTTACACATGTACGCTATTGCAAAAATGTTTTCTTTCCCTTGTCTTGTGTTTCTAACAATATGCAGTGGGTTTTCTGTATCGAAACAATAGTTCAAGCTGTATTTTAGAATGTAGAAAAAGTGAAGTGTAAAACATAAAAATACACTCATGCCCTCTGAGGGCTTTTCTAATAAGGTCAAAATCAGGATGTATCTGTTACCTATGAAAACTTGGCTCTTAAATGGTTAATTGCATGTGATAGCCAACATCTTGCCCTGCCATATGTCATTACACTATGGACTGAGCACACGCGTGCCATGCATATTCCTTAACCTCATTAATGAAGCAAAGTCCTGATGATCATCCACACTGACACAATCATTATGAATAATTATCCTCATCTCACTTTGAGCTAAGAAATGAAATTTTCCTTTTAAATATGCCTCCAGTCTATAATGTCAAAATAAATGCGCGGTGAATTCATAACACTGCAACACTAAAGACGCAAATATATGGAAGTCAGTCTGCAAAGAACGATCGCTACTATAAAGCATTGTGTTATTTTCTGTTATGGTGTTTTCTTTCTAGTAGTTTATGGAATATGCATGCGTCACACAGTGTCATCAAGCTGGAAATAAAATGCATAAAAGCCGAGTAATTGCTAGAAATTGTTGTGGGCAAGTTGCATTGATTGCATCCAGATTTGAAGCTCAGTTTACAGGTGGGTGTTAAATTGCAGGACGTTGAATCATTACCACCCAATTATCGGTGCTTGCAAAGCGCGAATTCACCTCCTCCTAACAAAGTCCAGGTGTAAGAAATTAACATTGAGAATTGCATTGAAATAGATTTAACATGAATCAGAAAAAGGAAGAATCAGACACCATGGCCCATTGCTTTTGCCCTGTTCCTCCGCTTTCAAAATCTAGTGAACATGTTAGGAAAAAAAAAAAATAATAATTCTCTCCCAGAGGAATGAAGCTATGGTTAAACTTGTGTGTAGTGGGTTTAGTCAGAAGATGACCACTAGGTACAAACATATGTAGATTGCCGGCGGCACTTTCCTAAAAACTTGCAAACTGCGTCTTTAAAGTTTAAACGAGACAGAATGATAAGAGTTCAAAACCTCCCTGTGTGTGTGTGTGTGTGTGTGTGTGTATGTGTGTGTGTGAAAGAGCGAGAGAGGGAGAGAGAGAGAGAGTGAGTGTCTATGCCAGCATGTGTGCATGCATGCGTGTACAGTATATATGGTGCATTTCTGTGACTAAGTGTTTCGGGGTGTGTCCTTGAGTGCAGCGTAAGTGAAACCTGATTAGAATGTGTACACACTATAATTTCCCATTTATGTCTGCAATTAACCTAAGCCCCGTGCCTGTACACAGTACATCACTGTTCCATGCCTGTCCTGGCATCAGCATTTTAACTTAATTAGAACAGTACAATGATCTAAGGGTCTGGATTGCCATGCCTAATGGCTCACTAATGATCTCAAATAAGAAGACTCAATTATTAAAGTAATTCTACTGTATATTCACAGGAGGGATACATCACCTAAGCTCTCTGGCTGATTCTCCTGCTCTATGGCAATCGACTGGGAGCCGGTGTTAATACGGCAGCTGCCGCCGTGCCTCGTCCTCCCCGCCATTCTTCCACCGCGCCCTCCCTTTCATCCTTGCCTTCCCTCGCCACCTCTTCCTCTGCCTCGGGTCTTTTTTTTTTTTACCTCCTTGTGTTTTTCTTTTCCATCCGCGCGGCCTTATTCGGCCTTCGAATCTTATTTTTCTTAAACCAAGAGACAAATTTCAGGAATTTTCTAGAAATGAGTGTCAGTCTGTTGAAACAAGTCAGAATAAGGCAGATCACTGCACTACTATCAAGAAAATGACACTTGATTCTACAAAATTCTTGAAACAAGTTGATTTGCATTAGAAACAAGTGAAATGATCAAACCCCACTGGCAGATTTTTTCACTTATTTTGAGAAAATTCTGATTTTAGGACTCAATAATAGGTTAAAATGACTTGTTACAATGGAGGTTTTTTTGCAGCGCAGCACCCAGCTTACTTTACTTTCTCATGTCATCCAACCTCACAAACACAGCCTTAACATTCTAATGTTCACTAGTGCCGCGCAGCGATGGGAAGGAGCCATGGTGGCATGCACAATGGCAAGTGTCCGGCGTGCCCAGGAGGTGACCACAGGACTCTTGATGTGAACTGACGAACCATTGATATCCCCTACATAAGCTGACGTGCGCGGCCCAAGATGCCAATGCTAATTAATTAGCATCTCGTTTTTTCCTGAGTGTGTGTATGAGTGTGTGTGTGTGTGGGGGGGGGGGGAGTGGGGGGGGCATGACAGGAAATGGGAGCTGGACCATGATGGCGTCCCTCTTCCCTCCTTGCCTGGAAGGCTCCCGCTAATTGGGTCAGGATCATTGACTCCTTCAGGATCACGGGACAGATAATAAATTGAGGTGGGGAGGGGGGAGGAGGAGGAGGAGGAGGAGGAGGAAGAGAGGAAGGGAGGGGACCGAGGAGCCAGAGGAAGAGGAGGATGGCTCAGAGGTTGCAAGCGTCGGTGTCGTCACGTGAACCCGACAGCACCGGCGTCTGACCCGAACCCGAAAAATACCTCCGAAGTTCAAGTGCTGAAAAGTTTCCAGCGAGCATCTTTGGTGCGCAAACGGGGGTAAATATTTACGCTTGGATCGCGAAATGTTGATCGCACACACCAGAAAAAACGGATTTAATCCATTCCGGTCGGGTACCCGCTGATCTCAGGACCGCCACGCCTATACCGAGGTCGCTCCAAAGGTTTGTTTTTCACTGTTCTCTAAGGTCAGCAAGAAGTGGAGACGGAAAACTGAGCCTGTGGATGTTTTAAAACCCTTGCGGTAAATGGCAACCATGAACAGCAGTGACAAAAACACCCACAAAAAGAAGGAAGAAATAGAATGGCTAAGTGAAGGTACACTTCAGAGAATCTGGTTTCCTTGACCACATCATCACAATGCGAGTACACAGCTCCATATTGAAGCCAGACCCCACGGATTGGGGAGGAGGGAGAGGGAGGAAGAAAAAAAAAGAGAGAGGAACGCCGGTTCCACACAGGCAGAGGACGAAGCCACAACAAAGGAGTCGAAAACTTCATAGACTCCTCCATTACTAAAGGCCCGGCCCCAGCCAGGACCGAAATAAAACCCCTCAGCGAAGCCCGGGATCATAAAAAAACACTCTTCGTTTCAGAGGAAAAACCTCGCTTCATGTGGGAGACGAGGACACACACACACACACACGCACGCACACACATATTCTGACACTCTCCCAAGTACCATCTTGTAATCTCATCTGACATCTCTGATAAGAACTGCGGTCATCTGATAGGGATGGAAAACTTTTTTTTTTTCTCTTTGTAATTATTTTCCCAGTGCCCCCTTTTTCTCCTCAAGGGGAAGGGCGCTGTATACACTGTGAGCTCTTTTATGCCTGTTCTTGTCTCTGGGAAGGGGAAAAAAAAAAAAAAAGAGCAAATAATAAAGTACGGAAATAAATAAATAAATCACACATGATCCTCATTTAGTGTGGTCTAGTGTGCAATTTAGATTAGGCAGAGGCTACGCATCCAGCGTAGGAGAGAGCAGGGGGGGGAAGAAAGAGAGGGGGGGGGAAGAAGAGAGAGAAGAAATAAGTGAATAAGGGGCTAGGCCACATCAGTAGGTGTGGGTGTGGCGCCCCCCCCCTCCCCATTCCTGGAGTTGCTCCCTCGGGACCGATTCTCCTGCCGCCCCGTCACATGAGACGCTCTCGGGTTGATTATTTGCGTGGCGAGAGAGAGAGAGAGAGAGAGAGAGAGAGAGAGAGAGAGAGAGAGAGGGGCAGGGGGGGGGGGGGGGGAGCCATTCTGCAGCCAGGGGACAGACTTGGCGGCACTGCCTGGGATTTACCCCGTCCCCGCAACCGCTCGCAGTGGAAGCGTGTGAACGAAACGATGCGTCAGTGCTGGCTACTGACAGCTTTTGTGATCACCCACCGACGGCCACGGGCGCTAGGTAGCTGCGAGCCGAGGAGGTGGAACCGCTATCGTTTCCAGCCACTCTCCGCTCCGATTTCTTTTATTAGGCGTGCTATAGGTGTGTTTCAACGAGCGGGAGGGAAAGGGAAAGAGTCTGTCAGCGAGAGAGAGAGAGGGAGAGAGAAAGAGAGAGAGAGGGGATGAGATGATGATCGTGCAAACGAGCGAGAAGGGAAAGGAGCAAGGGGAGAGAGAGAGAGAGAGAGAGAGAGAGAGAGATCCTCCCCGGCAGCCATCCTCCGAGGGCAATTCTGCAGGAATATGAATAGGGAGCTTTGGACTAATTGAGGAACCTGGCATGCGAAACCAAACAGACAAACACGTTTTCGCGCCGCAGCCAAGGGGTATGTTCCAGTTAGGGAGGGGCTCATAAATCTAAAATGAGTCAGTTGGCCTCCTGCGCGGGGCTGGTAAATATGGAGAAGGGCTAGGGATGGGATAGAACACCTCTCTGGGGATGTGGGTTTAGCCATATGGCCCTTTAGCCTGGCCAGGACGGGCAGAGTGGACAGGGGCCAGGCGACTCGCGCACACACACACGGCGCTGAGGTCACTTCCCCCGGCCCTCATGCGGGACCTGGATGGTGCGGAGGAAGGGCAGGAGAGCATCCGACCTCTCCATCCTCTTAAAGCGGCGAGTTTGACCCTCTGTCAATCTGCTTCTCAGAATAGTGGATAACAGATCTGACTCAGGGCTTATACAGTGGCAGTTGGTGTGTGTGTGTGCGTGTATGTGTGTACCTGTTTTGCTGCCCTTGTGAGAACCAGTTTGAATTTTAGACTTTGGGAGTGATAGTGTTTTAGCGAAGCGAGGTCATTTTGGTCGGTCCTCGCTTCTACGAGGGCTTAGTTTAGGGTTGGGGCTTGGGTTTAGGATTGAGATTAGAATTAGGATCAGGTTTAGATCCAGGTATGGGTTTAAATGAAGGTTTGTTTAGGGTTAGGATTTAAGATGAAGGGTTCTGAATTTAGAATGAATTTAGTCAATGAAAGTCCCAACAAGTAGAACAAATCATATACAGTGCCGTCAAAAATTTTGTACACCCCTTGAGTTTTTGCACAATTTGTTGGGCTACAACATGCTTTTAAAATGAAATTATTTGAATTTTTTGGTCTGAGACCTATACAATGTTTTCTATTACGTCATGAGAAAATTCTATATATTTTTATGAAGTCAGAAAATTCAAATAAATGAAAAATAGGGCGTGCAAAGGTAAGTGCACCCCTTGAGCTAAATTGTGTCAGTGACATTTTGTGATCAACATTTCATATCTTGTGCTGCTCAGATCTCATATTCAAGTTGGAGGTATAGGTTTTGAACATTATTTGCCATTCAAAATTTTAGTAATTCTGCCTTTTTAGCCAACAAAAGCTGATAACAGGTCTCAATGAAATGTAAATGTATTCATTTTTATGTATTTGTTTTATTGTTTCTTTGAAACAAGAAGACCTGGACTCCAATGCCACCCATAAGTGAAGCTCACATTCCACACTATACTATACTATACTATACTTACTTTAATATACTCTATACTATACTATACTATACTATACTTACTTTAATATACTCTATACTATACTATACTATACTATACTCACTTTAATATACTCTATACTATACTATACTATACTTACTTTAATATACTCTATACTATACTATACTGTACTATACTTTAATATACTATACTATACTATACTTTAATATACTCTATACTATACAATATTATACTATACTTTAATATACTATACTTTACCATACTTTACTATACTATACTATAATATACTCTATACTATGCTATATTATACTATACTTTAATATACTATACCATACTTTACTATACTATACTATACTTTAATATACTCTACTATACTATACTATACCATACTTTAGTATACTATACTTTAATATACTCTATACTATACTATACTTTAATATACTATACTATACTATACCATACTTTAGTATACTATACTTTAATATACTCTATACTATACTATACTTTAATATACTCTACTATACTATACTATACCATACTTTAGTATACTATACTTTAATATACTCTATACTATACTATACTTTAATATACTCTACTAAACCATACTTTACTATACTTTAATATACTCTACTAAACCATACTTTACTATACTTTACTATACTATACTTTAATATACTCTACTATACTATACTTTTCTATACTATACTATAATACTTTTCTATACTATACTATACGATACTATACTACATGTTTTCTGAGATTGAATCCATCCCACACCCTGAAATCCATTGAGATTCCATTGAGACCTGTTACCAGCTTTTGTTTCAAATTACAAATAATTTCAATTTAAAATCATTTTGTAGCCCAACAAATTGAGCAAAAACTCAAACTTTTTCATGGTACTGTACAGCTAGGATAAATCAAATATGTTTGATTTACTGTGTATTCTAAAACCTAATGAGTTTGTGGGTTGAGGACCGGTTGGAACGCTTGCAGATGCCATGATCTCACCTCTGCAGGTGGCTGAAGAGCAGCCTCATGGTGTCTTGGTTGGGCGTGGGCAGCTGCTGGACCAGCTTCTTCATCGCCTGCACCTTCTGCTTGGGATCCTTCGTTTCTGTGCGGGAAAACAGGAAACGGCATTTTATGCATGACATTACGGGCTAGCTGCGATACGGTAATTAATTTGATTAATTTACTTACTTTGAGCGCTGTAATTGCCTCGGTAATTAAAAGTAACTCATAAACTATGGCCAGTCATGCCATGCTGACCATCTGTAATTAATTCCTGAACTACAGAGCACAAGGGAAGTTTCTTCCACACTGCTAAAATGCTATCTTGGCGTTCTTACCATACGTAGATGGATCAATACAAAATGCTTCTCTGATTGTCCTCGCTTCTCCACATTCAAGTGGTATTAGTGAGACTTTCAGTAGAAATGGTTGATTATTACAGGAAGCCATTAGATGCTATTGTGTTGTACTGTAACATGAGCCTTGATTGCTGACCAATTAGAGGCCTTGTGGGAATATCCTATCAGGCTCTTCCTCATGGGACTGCAGATACTGGCGCTAATGCAGATGCTGGGGAGTCAGTAAAATGACCATCATGCTCCTCTCTCTATTGGAGGGCCTTCATTTTGACCTTTAACCCCTGGGACACAGAAAGCATCGATCATGTTGCTGGGATTGTCATGCTAATGCAAATGGGGTTTTTTGCCTGCGGGGTGTTGACAATCAGGTGAGAGAAATACCACCAGTTCCTCTGAGCATCTGCTTTGATGAATCTGGTAAGACTTTCCTTCATTGTAATCACACAAAAAAAAAAAACCTAGAGCACATTCAGATGAGCTAGATAATCTGGGTGGGGGAAAATCCTCAATTTAGTCCTCACAGTCCCAGAGACATCAATACCAGGGATCAAGCTCCTTTCAACCCCCAAATTTAGAAAAAAACAACGTTGCGTGTTAATCTGAACAGATGTTTGCCTGCTTTAGATCTATTCTATTTAGGAATAGTTGGGCCAAGACGTGTATCTGTCTTTATAGAAGCAGAGGAGGAGAGAATAGAGTAGGATGGGGTGTTTTTAAGTCAAACTGTGTATACCTCTTGCTCATAAACACAATACCAGCCTGTGATCAGCTGTAAGAAAAAAACACATTCTGTATAGTTCCCCCAGTATGTTAATGACACTGCCATATAGACCTAATTAATGCTCAGTTTATTTGAATGTGATCTCTAGTTGATCAGCTGCCTTCATCTTTTCTATGGAGAATACAGAATAGAATAGGCTAACTGGCTTGCTAGTTAATGTTAGCAACTGAACCAGCTTATAGTATATTACTGTATATACAGTACATACATAAAAGCACTGCTTATACAATAATGTGCTTTATTATAAAATGCATACTGTCTTACTGTCTGTAACAGTAAGACAGCTCTCTGTTTTTAGAAAGGTGCTATACAAATAAAATGTATTATTATTACCATAATAAAGATTTAGGTATATGTAGTATATATATTGTATATATGACTATATGGCAGCAATCCATGTAAAAAAAATAGACAAAGAACCCAGAAGTAAGTTCTCCCGCCTTTGCAAATGCATTTGCATCCAAAGAGGATTATAGGAGAATAATTACAAATCTTCACTTCAATTTTGACTTTAACCTCGCTCAATAAATAACAGTCGATTTGACTGAAATAACTTTCACCATGAAGTTTCACAGCACCCAGCTATAGAGAAGTGAAGTGTCTCACTTCCCGTTGCCTTGGCTCTTAAAGACCGCAGTGAAACAGCGCCAAACACAGTGACATCGCAGCGAGGCGAGGCGATGCTTCTACCCGTTCATCTGTTGAATGCTGCAACCTGTTTTTCCTCTTCACCGCCAGTTAAGCGATAACCCTGCGTTTCCCCTGCTCGCCCGTGCTCCGCTTCCCCCGCTCACCACAGCGGGTCAAGCGGCGTCGGCCTGATGGAGTCTGCCCTGCGTGTTCTCATTAGGGCAGGTTGTTAGCAGACACAGTCAGGACAATGTTTGGCCTGCTCTCTGTTGTAGGGCCGAGGCTCCCCTTGAGCACGGCTACAGCAGATGTCTGCGTGTACACCGAGCTGGCATTGGCACAGGTGGCAGATGCCCGTGTCGGGTGCCAACCGCCGCCAGTTGGGCACAGATGGACCATCACGTTCAGGGAGGGAGAGCCGGGCCCCTGACCTTCTGCTGTAGGTGAGGCTCTCTGGAATGTGGGAGCGCTTCCCTGAGTCGTGAGCAATCGTTTCCCCTCCTCCCTCCCGTTAAGTTTGTAAAGAAATGACAAAACTGAGCGGGCAAAGTTTCCTCTGAGAAGCTTTTCCGACGCGAAGAGGTGCTGTCTCTGCTTTGGATTTGAAAGAAGAGATCAATATTTGCCAGCATCTGCTGTTGCGCACAACCTATCAGCAGTAGCCGGCTTTGAAATATTTAATCTAGTCTCTATTACTGGCACAAAGGACATGATTCATTAATTACTTTGCCGTTGGTGGCGGACATATTGGAGATGCCCCTCAGCCTACCATTGCGGACAGATGGTGGGGACACTGTCATTAATTTAAAGCAGGCAGAAATGTTAAGACTGTGCCATCTAAATATGCTGAATCACTTCAACTAACGACATGCACCAGAAAAGCAGGAACCACTTAGAAACGATAGCAATGCAAACAATGCCAAGAACAAAGTACAGTCACAGAACTGTATCTAATATCTTCCGAATGTCCTTTAGTGAGTAAAAACCAGCATCATTACGGGTCGATTACAAACGGGGGGGCGACGGAGCTCGGGAGCGATAGGAAATGTCTCGGACAAGTGACGTTAACCCGCAGAAGACTAAATGAACATTAGTCATGTCGAGCGGAGTCCCAGGCCGCAGCATTAGGCTGCTTTTTGGGCACCTTGAGGGAGCAGAGTGATTTATGGCCTGTTATGACAAGAGACCATTACAACTCCCCACTGAGGTCTGTTTACAACAACACAAACAAACACACCAATGTGGAAATGAAATTCAATACAATGACAAGGGGTAACGCAAGGAGCCGTAACAGGCCCCCACATATTTCAACACTTTGGCTGAGCGAGGTATATTACATACTACTGCTGCAGCTTAATGTACAATAATAAAAACTCTTAGATATTTCAGCATTAACTTATTTTTCTCCTCTACAGTGTCCTCAGTGACACAATGACAAACTGGAATGTCCTGAACTAAAAAAATAAAAAATAAAATAAAAAAAAAACGCAACATGTACAAATTCCTTTGCTTATTCCATTCTGAGTAAATTGTATTAATTAACCAGACAACAGCCTCAAGTTTTCTTTTTTTCCCCCCATTCCCAGATAACTGTTTCAATCGGTGACACAGCGACTAGATACACATTCAGCACCTAAAACTGCTGTGCATCTAATCCCATTACAAACAGAGAGACCTAGTTTGTTTCGAGACAGCTTGCCGTACAAGCCCGTCTCCAGGCTCAGTGTACTGGCTTACCAAGGCCCCGTCAAGGCAAATATTAGCAGAAAGCAAATAATCCTGCAGGTTGTGATTAAGATTTTAAATGGATCCCAATTGTGTGCTTTTGGTTAATGAATAACAAAGTCTTAGAGGATGGCGTCTGTAATTTATTAAACATGAAAAGCTCCTTGATGAAATATAGAAACTAGATATATTTTTGCATTTCAAACGATTTGCATGGCCAGCTTACTTGCATGCAAATGAGGCGGAGTTTCAAAGAGTTATAAAAAGAAATTAACTAATAAGTACCATTGAATCGCCCTGTTTCGCAGAAGAAGGTGTCATCTTGATCAGAGGTAGCTGGATAGCGCAATTAACCCACAAAAGCCAGACGAGCACAATCGTACAAAAGTGAATTTATGCATTCTATCATTGCATATTTATGTAAGGGCTTCACTCCGCACCCCAAACACAAAAACACACAAACATAATTAATACTCATTAGGGATAAGTGAATAATCAATCTGACTGATAATGGCTCTGCTGTGCTCTCTAAGTCTGGATATATCAACTGAATAGAATTTTTTTTTTTTTTTGGGGGGGGGGGGGGGGGGGGGGGGCAGCAGAGGTAAAGGGACTTGTGGTAAATTTCCAGTTACTTCTCAGTTCCTTCTTTCCCCCTAATAGTGACCATTCGTTAAAACCCAAATCATAAATATGTACAATAATTCATATGTAAATGACGGCTCTTTGAAGTTAAAGAAGTGGTGTGTTACCCAGGATGACCTGGAGCTGGAGCTGGACTTTACCCTCTCCAAGAAATATTTGGATAAAATATGCTTCTGATGAGCTGACCCAATTGTGGCCAGCCTTAGCAGCATGTAGAATATTACTATATTACGATATAGTGTGATAGCAATTCTGAAACCAGTTTGCATACAGATGAATACTCACAAATATCAGATTCTCCAATTTGCCATATATGTACATTTATGTTCAATAGCGGTTAAAGTGAGAGTGGAATGAATTTATATGTAGAGGTAATGGGCAAACACAACAGATCTCACTGATGCTCCTGAAAAATGTTTGCACTTCTGTGTCACTAGGGTGGAGAAATATGAAAAAAAAAATATGAAGGAAATATAGTCAGCTACAGTAGTTTGATGCAAAAGTCCCTGGCTTGCTTGAGATTGTGGAGCAGTATTCATACGATCTGTTCTCGCCTGGGTGGCCCAGTTACAAACTCACATGACTCTATTTCCATGGTTACTGAGGGCATAGACAAGGACCAAACAACTGGGGAAAATATGCCTTTTCCTAATTAGCATTTTTGAATTAATAGAATAACAATTTTTACGAATGCTCGCCCGATTTTAATTTCTGCGAGTGAGACTGGGGGTGAGGGGCAGAAAGAGGAAAAGGAAACTATGTTAAGAGAGGTCAACTCTCTGGTATACAGTAAAAATAAACAACTCGCAAATGCGCACTCACACACACACACACACACACACACATAAAGGAGAATCTCTCTGCCAATTTACACATTTACTGGTGATACTTTGAATAACACCCTTGCTAAAAAAAAAAAAAAAAAAAAATACAAATTATAGCAACAACTTTGGTGTTCAAACGACATCTATGTCAGTGTTCCAAAAAGATAAAACTCAATTCATCAGTGTTTGCATTGATTTGCTGGGAACAAAAAGGCAGGCTTGTCTGTGAGACAGGTGGCTGGAGATTCCAGATCCCCCGCTCTGATACTAGGGCCACATGAATAATAGATTCTGCTACGTTGGTGCCAGGATCATGGCCTGCAAACACAGCTGCTCCTCTCAGCCATCCAAGAATGAACAGCTCACAGGGAAGGGAAACAGGGCATGGGCCCCACCTGAGGACCCGGCACAGAAAAAAATAAATACAAACTCACCAAACCGAGAGAGAGAGAGAGAGAGAGAGAGAGAGAGAGGGAGGAGTTAACAGGCATCTGTGATCTGTGCGCACAAAAGTAGTGAGAGGATGAATAAAGGAAAAGAAAGAGGAATTAAAGGGGGTGTAGGACTGAAAAAATGGTGGAGCAAAACATTGTGTTTGTATTTAGTTTGCAATGTGGAACATGGCTTTGTATTACATAACATAAAAACTATGATTACCAAAAGCTTTAAAGTGGAAATGACAGTATGGCTTTTAATCATTGCAAAAGGCTGATAATAAGGCAGTGGGTCTGTCAAACTGCACACTGTGTCTTGCTGGGTGTCACGAAAAAATCCGCATGTAGAGACACATTATGGCAAAGCAAACCTCGCACCACTATCTTCTGGCTGGGGGATTTCAATTAGAGAGCTGGTGAAGTGGAGCTAGTATAATCATCCCACCTCTCATTTCATCGGGTCCGTCCAGGCCCAGAGGATCTCCCCCCTGTAATGCAACCCCATTACTGCCAAGATGGCTGCCGCAGCGCTAATGATGACGACCCATCTCCTCCATCGCCACCGAGAGACCGTTTCACATTGTCTTAAATGGAGGGTGATAGATGGGCACGGGGCAAAGAGTCACACATATCCGTTTACAAGCTAATGCCTGGCACAGATGTTGCCCTCTGCTCATGAGCCGATCGGCTCAGCCAGGTTGCTGTTGATTCTCTTTAGCAGAAGTATTTTCTTCATTTCATTATGCCCAAATGAAATCCATAGTCATATGTCTGGAAACCGTTTTCTTCTAAATATACTTTAGCAACCTAGCTAGCTAAGTGGCTACAGCTAGGTTATTTGGATGTGATGGGATGTAGGTAGACTAACTAGCTAACATTATTTTTTTAGCGTACCAGAGCTAAAGTTAGCGGCTAAAGTATTTGAGGCTACTTCAGGTAACGCTACACATCAGGAAGGCCATCAATCTCTGACACTTTCCTCCATGCATTATTTCATTTGTTAAGATCTTTATAAGCTAACAGAGATCGGTCATATTTCAAGAAATCCTGAATCCATCTTCCATTCAAAGACAAAGTAGAACTAGGGACAAAAATGTAGAGACTGAGAATTTAAGAACCAGATTTTTCATGAGGTGAACTGTTCATGAAATCGCACCTGGATTGCAACGTGGGTAAGGTAGGTTCATGAAATCCCTAATAGACTCTTATCATAGGCTGATCATCTACCTCCATGTTTCCCAGAACCTGAAGAAGGGCTTCAGTGGACGAGGACCCAAACGGTTCCTCAGTACCGAACAGCATCGCCTCTAAACGTCACCCGCGAACACTGCGCTCAACACAAAGATGTCGCTCTCTACAACGCAAAACGATAGCTCGTTTGAAATGTAAACTAAGGTGCTCCAGCAAAACATCTGCTAACATCTCTCTTCACCCGTCCTCCCGTATTACCACCACCACGTTTAGTCACAAATCTGTGCATTCTCCTCCCCTGGCCGTTTGATCTGGGGTAGCAGAGAAACTTGTAGCAGGTTAGCCTAATTACACCTCCTGCTATGAGGGGCTTCCTCCACTGCTAATTAGTTGTCTAAACGCTGTCTGCGACTCATCAGCCACGCACATGCTTATCTGATTAACTGGATGGAACCACCTTGAGTGCCAGTGGGTATTCTGGCCTACATTTCGAGCATGTAAATATTTATTGCCAAATTATGCCACCACCTTGGGATTGTTGGCAATCTGCTTTCAAGGTCTCTGTGAGAATATTTTTGGGCACGGGGTGGAACAGATTTGATAATAGAGGAGACTTTTCTCTAAACTGCATGGAAAACTTGGTTAGCCCGGTAAAAATAGGCCGCACCCAACTTGGTTTGCAGCAGAGCATTGAACATTTTACAGTAAGCATTCTTGTCCAAATACAATGCTCAGCCACTGTAGAAGTTATGTGGCAGATAAGAGTACACCTTAGTCACACATGAGACCAACTGATACTGCTGGCCCACGGTTCAACCCCGAGGCAAGGAACACATGGCTCAGGTAGCATTTCAGCACCAGACTCCGACCTTTAATGGCATTGTTTATACAAGGTTAGCACAGAGGCGTCGTCTGTCCGGCTGATAGGGTGGGGGGGGGTGGGGGTCTGATGGCCAGGCCTGATGGAGCCTGACTGAGACGTGAGACAGGAGGGTGACACATGAGCGGCTGGAGGATCTGGTGACAGCTTATGTCTGGACCCCGGATTGCACCCCAGGTTCACAGCAGCCGTTGAACCAACACAGTTGGCCCAGACAGGGTTTAATTCATAACTGGGGGAATTTCAGAGGTGAGCAAAATAACCCCTTCCTTACTTTTTTAGATCTTGGAGACACACTTGGAAAAACACATTAAAACACTTTAAAAACACTTTGATTTATGTTAGTGATAGAATGTCAAAAATGACCCTGTTTTATAGGAATCCCTGGTGATTCATTTTCATAATTCTAGTGCTATTACACTATAATTTTGAATTCCAGTACAACATGTGCTATGCAGGCTTTGTGGTTAATTCAAAATTGAATTGTGAACTGATATTACCATAACAAGCAGACCTAAATTTCTATTAAATCTAAGGAAGAATTCAATTCAATTAAGCACATGAAACCTCATGTGGTCATTCGCTTTTCTGCTATATTGAAGCTTTCCAGGTGAGAATGCCATATAGTTTTGTCAGCTAATTTTCCTTAAATTCCTCAATTCTACTTTTTTCGAAATTCATGTCATCTCCCTAACATTTCCAATTGAAATTCCTATTCAAATGTATTGAAGTGAATTTGACTCGATTTATAAAATCCTGGATTGGCCCCAATTGTGGCAGGCTTTCTATTGATCTCTCCTCTGTTCCTGTGCACATAGCGTAAACATCAACTTTGCTTATCAGCTGAATTCCCAGTGGTCTCTCCCTTTCCAGCTCAGAGAGTGAGAAATAGTTTAGTCTTTAAGTGAGCTGCCTTAAGGGACAACAGTTCTAGAGGCAAACACAGGCACTCACTGTAAACAGGATTAAGGCTAATACACCGCAGGGCCAAATGAATGTGTTACTATGTAAAACGCAGGGTAAACTGCATAAAATATGGTATTGGCTGAATATCAACTAGCATTCTGACACATTAGCCAGAATCAATGTCATATTGGGGCTATTAGAGGGGATGATGAAAATGAATTGCAGCAAAAAAAGAAGTATTCAGGCCAGTACTTTGGAACAATAGAAGTGACTGCAAGGTGACTGCGAGCCTTGCCAATATGGCAAAGAAAGCAGCTGACACAAAACCAGCGGTGTTGACAGAAAATGCAGCTGGGCTTTACTCACTTATGGCCTCCACAAACAGCTCAAAGAATCGGAAGGGGAACAGCGGCTCTGGCAGCTCGCGGAAAAACATCTTGAGCGCGCCGGTGACAACGTGGATGTCCTCCCACTGGCTGCCGTCCAAGTTAAGCTCCTCCTCTGGGAGAACACCAGGCAGGCAGAGGACAGGAGGGAAGACAGAGGGAACAACACAGCTTTAATTGGGAGAATTAGCTGGGGCTAATTACTATGCTAATGTTTACCTGCTAACAGCGCTCGCTCGCTAACAGCCGGGCCTCCCCGGCTGCCCAGAGGTCTGGCGCCACATGTTGTCGCTCTCCGTTTGAGGCGATATAACCCTCCGCTGAAATCACTCAGTTTTAATAGAGCTGAGACCGGAGAGGGCCCCTGGTAGTGACACAGGCCATCAGGTAGACAAGCGATTCGGAGGGAGAAAGCGGCTTCGCGGTGCCACAGGAGGGAAGCCGTGTGAGCCAGAGCCAAGCTGACAGGCCTGGAGGTCTGACGCTGCCTCGCTACCGCATGAAGTCACATTAGGATGTATATTGTGCTTGGAAATATGCCATCCTTCACCTACTGAGACAATTACCCTTTACAAGGCGCTAATCATGCGGTATCAGGGGATCCGCCAAACAATTCACATGTAGAGAACTCATTTTCGAAAGGCTGTTGATTTGTATTAATTTGTAAAGCGGTTGGCGTAAGTCTTAACTTGCACCTCCAAAACAGTATTCACTGAGTGACATTCATTCTTATTTTAGTTTTCCTCGAACACTAGAAGCCTCAACTTTCCGTCAGTCAGCCTCAGCCAGTGGATCCACTTGACACCTATAAGCTCATTTCTAATCAGCCCACTGTTGCCCGGCTATTGAGCCTCGGCACAAGGATTCACTTGGGGGAAAGTCTGTCTTTTTTCTTTGGAATGCACTTCAAGTTCAGCTGAGGAGTGAAAAAGAAAATTAGTATCAGTCGCAAAGGCTGAATATGCCCCGTGGAATTTTCATAGTATGCTATGCAATGTGGCAAACGTAGGCCAGCCTACATAATGGAAACGATCACAGGCATTGTAAGCGTCCCTCTGCCTCGACAATGTCCAGTGTCTCTGAAGTGGCGCGGGTTGGAGGAACAACGCGCGTTAAGAACAAATGGGCGGAACAGAAAGTAGGCACATGGTGTCACCGTGCCAAAATGCACGGAATGCTGGAAATGCCGGTGATGTCACTCTCGAGCACTGTCTTGTGTTGCGATCCAGCCTCTGAGCTGGGAATCACAAGGTGCAGAACGAAAAATATGGTAACATGCATTCCAAAGGGGGGTTGCTTTCGCGTTTCAGTGTTTTTGAATTCTAGTAAGAGGTCAGTGGTCTGTCCTTGTTCTTTGACTAGGCAGTACAGACGTTTGTTTGTCTGTGGGAGAAATCCCCATGGGCTTGAGCATCTCTCATGGAAATGTTGGATCATTTGTGTGTGTGTGTGTGTGTGTGTGTGTGTGTGTGTGTGTGTGTGTGTATGTTTGGGGTAAACTGTTGTAATGGTAAACACTAAAACCAGAGTCAAATTCCAACTTCCAACGAGGGCAAACTATGTGTAGCTTGTTACCCGCTGACAGAAAATGACAA
Source organism: Centroberyx gerrardi (assembly GCF_048128805.1). Lineage (NCBI taxonomy): Eukaryota > Metazoa > Chordata > Actinopteri > Beryciformes > Berycidae > Centroberyx > Centroberyx gerrardi. The sequence goes on along the minus strand of NC_136006.1, from coordinate 30,423,038 downwards.
TTTACTAACAACTGCAGTTGTGGAAAGCATTCTCGTTCAACCAACCTTGATCCACTATGAACCGCAGCTTCTGGATGGTAGCTAGGTTGCCACTGACTCTGTAGATGCCATCGGCGTCCAGGCCTGGAAAATGTACATGTTAAAGAGAAGTGAAATGGTCTTTGCTACAGTATGTTCAACAAACACATGCAAATACAGACGGATGCCATCAGCTTCCAGACCAGACCTGGAAATACACATGAAATGTAAGTGAAACAGTATTATACAATCAACAAACACATTTAAAAATGCAGGCATATTAATTGCGAGGGCAAAAATGATCAAAATCATACTGGCTCTTGGTTTCTGAATCACATTGTTTACTGCTATTGAATAATTTAGTGTGACCAAAATACATGCATGACTTTGATATTGCATGGATATGAAGTTAGCACTACTTGTTGAAGTATTGCAACCTTAGATTTCTGATTCTCATTGTCCATACTAACTGCTGTTGAATCATTAACTGTATAGTATAATATAATATTGCACAGCATTACTGGCATATACAGTATAGGATTGATATGAATTTCCAATGATTTCTGATTCACATTGTTCATGACTACAGCAGAATTGCCAGTGAATATACTAGTCTAGTATAATCAGGAAATACATGCTCCAAATACACGCATGGATATGAATTTAGAGGACAGTTAAGTATCAATGAGACTGTAGTTCTTGGTTTCTGATTCCCATTGTTCAGACTGACTGCTGTAAAATAAACCGTCAGTGAGCCTCGTCAGGGGCTTGGACTGCGATGCCATATGGCTCCATTTCACTGTGAGATTTTGAGGACTACTTTGATTATAGAGTAGGCCTGCCATTCTGTGCTGCATCCAAGGACTCAAGATGAGACTGCCAAACCAACTCAATATCAGTCGACAGCTTGTCATGCTTTCACTGTCCCCGCTCTAAAAATGAACAATGTTTTTTACATGCCATTCTGTATAAGACAGTGTTCATAGGAATCATATTAATTCAATGAAACCTGTTACATTTCACAGGAGGTAATACTGCTTTAGTTGATGATATAGGGTCTGACAAATAATTAGAGGTACACAAAGACATGCCGATATTGATTTTGTACACTTTGTATAGTTAAAGCAATGTGACCTGCAGGTATGAAAGCATCCAAATTAAGGTTAGACTACTAGTTTGCTACGGAAGAGGATTAGGGCCACATGTGAAAAATGTGTTTGAGTTCTGAGTTTAAAGTAATAATTCTGAGATTAAAGTCTGAGAATGAAGTCAGAATTCTGAGATTAAAATCAGTATTCTGAGAATAGTCAGAATTCTGAGAAAAAAGTCAGAATTATGACTTTAAAGTCATAATTATGAGAACAGGGAAACAATAACTGAATAGGTGGTCGAAACACTGAATATTTGTCATTTTTTGACATGGAAAATGTTTAAGATGTTGAACATCAACACAAACTATCAGCTATCGGTAGCTTTAAAACAAAAATACCAGTCTGAGACTTAAAAAATCGGTCAAACCGTAATCCACATACCCCCAGACCCAGTGCATAAGAAAGATGAGTACATTCCATGAGATGCCTGCTCAGTTCCTGCAGCTCATTTTCGGGACACTGTTGTCACAGCAAACTAACACTGGGCAGAGGTAGCCAGGGTGACATTTCCCCCTGCCCTTTATATTGATTGCACTAATGAATGTCCACATTTCATGCGTTTGACAGCGGCACGGAATGTACCGTTGTCACTGCCGGGGTAACTTGAGGATATAGCTGGCGCGGAAAGTAAAGGAGACACTGCGTCCTCCAGTGTATGTGACCCATGTCAGAATGACCTGATAGAAGTGAAGCTAAAATACATGTGGGCACATTGCTTTCTACTTCAACTTGTTCAAGGTTGTTTGTTTGCGTTCTCTTTCACAGCTCTCCCCACCGCCTCGCCATGAGCTTCACTTGTGTTGAAAGGTTTATTTTCTTACAGCCCAAAGTCCATCATGGATCAGTAAACATAACAGTTGCTCTAAATCATAATTGCCATAGTTTAAAGGCGCTCTTAATCAGTATTATTTTCTCAGCAAGTTTATCGGGCCGCCGCAATTTTACCCCAAGATAACTAATAGTCCTGAACAAATGTTCAGCCAAAACCACAAACGGGACCCATTACACCAACACATAATTCACTCTCAATTTCGGCGCGTTGTAAACAGTCTGAAGTGGACTCCATTCTGGACGGGGACCAAAAATGAGTGATTTGGGATGCTGGGGAGCGTTTTCCTCAGGGTTCAGCCCCTTTGCCTCGCCAGCTATGTTAGGGAGCCTGGGAAACTGCTGATCAGACACACTGTGCTGGAACGCTAAAAGTCAATGACCGAGACACACTTCTTCTAAAGCAGCCACTTTAGACTGTGGATCTTGTCAAATGAGCTTGAAAATGTCAACATGGAAAGAAAGTGTAAACAGTATGAAATGCTGAAACAGAGATTGTGCGATTGTGTGAGATGAAGCGTCGGAGAGGTATAGAGAGGCCGCGGGCCAGGATGTGGAGCTGAGAGAAGATCTCAAAACCTAATCCAGGAGAAGAACAGGGAAGTGCATTCTTCGAGCCTTTCCCACACAGATATCGTGCATTTTAATCTCGTTCCCATACACAATAAAAGAACTGGCAAATGTGAGCTTTCAACAGAATGGTACGAGAGCACATACCTCGTTTCTCCACCGTTTCCAGACAGAGCTTGACAAACTTTGGCACGGTGGTTCCTTCGCGTTCGCAAAGTGTCAACAAGTGGCACCCGAACACGCGATCTGGAGAGTGAAGTGTTATGACTTGTTAGAAGAAGTTTGTGCAGAGCCACAAACATAAAAAAAATATCAAAAAAATTGGCTTTTCAGTTTTTTAGTCAACCTTTTAATACATCATTTACAAACTTCTGTGACATTATTACGTTCTTTTTGTCAGATCTCACCTTTCATTGCAACAGTACAACTGCTAAATTTAAGTTAAAAAGTGGAATATCTACTAAATCAGATCCACTTTTTTATTGACATTTTTTCACATGAACCTTGAGTCTCCCAAGTGGCGCGACTCTAAACAGAGGCGGCTCCTCATTCGCTTCTCTCATGCGAACATTTCCATTGCTTCATTACTCCACTTTTGTCCAACTAACTTAGCGAAGAAAGGGCTCTCTGAACTCGACCCAACAGGCACTAAATTCCAAAAGCCTCTGCAGCTACTAACTTCATCAAGCCAAATGGGGAACAGAAAGGCCGTGGCCTTAACGCATCTCGGGGTTAGCCAGCACACATGGAACACAGGCTGATTTTCACGCTCGGCGGTGAGGTGCTCTCGTCGGTATCGCGCCTCTCCGCAGCCTGTGGAACATCAAAGATCGCCCTCTCTTGTTTATACAGCGGAGGGGAGGGGAGGGTGCACCAAATACATAAATGACTCCGAGCGAGGCACCTTTGCATACAAAATGCACTTCCCCGGCGCTCGGCGAAGATAAGCAAGGGGGGGGAAAAGAGCGGGGGGGAGGGAGGGCAGAGAAATGGAGCAAAATTACCCCTCCTAAAGGAATTCAAATAACCCTCCCGTCGCATGGATTTAATTTGCATTCTGAAGAATGATAGGAGAGAAGAGTGGAGGGGGGTGGGGGTGGGGAGAGAACGTGATTTGAGGAAGCACACTCTCTGAAGTGGCTTGCCCACCAGCTCTGCCAAAAAGGACAGTCTGGGGGCCACCTGCCCCATTCCTTAATCCACAAGTATTTCATTTATTCCGTCAATAACGTCCTCCTCCCTTTGATCTTGCGTTTGTCCCGTGGACACAACATTAAAGGGTCTCCTTGAAGCTGGGGGAAAATTCCAAATACCGTTACCTTCTTCTTAGGATTGCAAATGTGCTTAAATATGCCCTTTAATGGTGTATTTTCCTTCAACCATGAGCTCAATAAATTAGTTACCCCTTTGAGGAATGGGCTTCGGCGGGTAGCTGCCTCGGATCGGCGGCGGTTTGTTCGAGTAAAAATGCATTCAGTTCATTTATCTGCCGCTGTTGTTCTTCGACGTTTGAGGAGAAGAGACGATTTTCAAATCACTGTAAGAGCGATTAGTCGTATTTCCACAGTGACAATCAATTATAAAAAAAATTGAGTCTCTTAAAACTTAGTATGACGGTTCATTGCAAGTTCATCACAATATGAATAACCATTTGCGAGAATAACCCTGTGAAAGCATAACACATGAATCATGAATAAACAGAGGCATTCTCAGACAGTCTCTCCTTGTCGGGACATATTCCAGGGTGTTTTATTCATGTCGTGAGTGTCAATGTTTGAATTAGTGAAAAGCATCACCTTTAATGATGCCTTTCTCTTGCAAGGTCTTCATCGATGGTCGCCGGATGATGAACTTCTTCAGCCGGTTTTTTACCCCACTTTTGTCCGCGCTGTCTGACACGCTGTGCTTCAGCTTGGAGCTTGTGAACATGTCTGCAGACAGGCACACATGAAGGAAAAAGCAAATGATTAAACTTCAAATGTAGGGCAAACTATTTTATTTACTGTAATTTGTCTTTGCTAAACCTTTAGGTCTATTGCACTTAGGGCTAAATCAAGACAGGCAATCTCTTGGTGTTTTCGCTACAGCAATGCTGGTCGCGATAACAGACCACAAAGCAGAGGACTTGCAGAGTTTAGTCTCCAAGTTAGAAGAGAAAGTGCAACAATAATATGCCTGAGAGTGAAGCTGAAACATACTGATGCAGAACCCTCGATCGCTTTCATTTTTGCCCGCAGCGACATTTCTAGATATTAACTTTAAAGGGACGACACGCCTGTTTGGTGTGGGGGGGGGGTGTAGCGTTTTTTAGCGGTGGGAGGGAAGACTTGTGTATTTTTACACTCGGGCAAGTTCCATATTGTGTCCCTGACTTATCTTCACCATCATTCAAGATGGATCTGTGACATGAAGAATGAAGCATCAGAATGCTGAATGATGCAGAATGAACCTGCAGAAATGATGAGTTGTAAGGGGGTGGGGGGTCTTGTAGTCCTATGACTACCTTTTTTGCAAGATTTTAGATTAATAGGGTGAAGAGAGACATTTTTCTCTACTTTTAGGTATGCAGTATTTTCCACAAATTGTCAAAAACAGCTAAAATTGACCTAAACGTAAAATAACACAACTGGTAAATTCTTCTCATAATCAAATCTGTCCAAAATAGAGCAGATAGCATGATTTGTGAAAGCATTTTGCAAAAATAAACAAACAAAAAACTAGCTTAAAACTAGCTTAACTTGCTAAATCAATAAAAGTAATCTCCCTGAATTGCCAAGTAAATCATTAATCTATTAATTTAGTGTACAGAATATGTGATGGCTGTATTCCTGGAAGTCAACAGAGGCTGTGGAACATATGTTCAGGGAAAAATAGGCAAGAGTAAGGGAAGGTCATTAAAAATGAAAGTAAAACAATCCCACAAAATATTGATACGTTTGGACAGATAATCACTTCTCGTTTTATATGGGGCAATGCCTTTGATTCCGATATCAGATTTGTGTGAAGTCACTGAGGGAACTACCACTTTATGGATTTTTCTTTTCCTTGGGTGGATGGTGATGGAAAATATAAGGATGCTAAATAGAGCCTGGTGGCGCCACTGCTACCTGATGCTGAATTTCCCCCTTCATTCCATTCCCACTCTTATTTATTCATTAGGCTTCCTTCCAGGCACCTCTCCCATGGCTGTCTTTTTCTATTATTCATTCCAATTGAACTTTTCTGTGTCTTTGGGAATTCCCAACTGTTTTTGAAAAGACCGGGCCTGCTTGTCATTTTAATAAAAATGAACATTGCTCCTCCCAAATGAATGAGGCTGACCTATTTTTTTCTATAGGATAGCGCTGAAATCAAAGAAACACTTTTCCTCCTTGCTCTAGAAGAGGGAAGCTGTTCCAGTAAAGTGACCCTAAGATAAGAATACATCTGATCTAATACTGCAGCATGCTCACATTTGACTGGATTTTGTCAATTGCACTTGGTATCATGATGTCATCTGAGTTGTTTTCTATTGTTGTATTCATAAATGCATTCAGACTGATGTGTACTACTTAAGTAAAAGGCAAAGTGAAATTCTTCTGCTTGGATAATGCGCCGTTCTCATGTCTTTGCATTGAGGAGAATGTCGCCAGAACCAAAGGCAGAGGCTAAAGATAACAATAAGAGACTGGATCTTCGCCTCCATGTCCCTCGTCTCTAATTAGGATTTTAATATGATCATTCAACGGCAATAATATTCCTCGTGCTACGCCAAAGGTGACAAGATTGATTTGAACCATTGACAGGGATTACCATAATTGCTACTTGACATATGCTGACATAATTCTAATTAGCATGTTCTTGTGTCATGGTTCCTCTGCCCGATTCCTAATTGAAATCAACAGTCGCCGCACATTTTGGCCACGTATTTGCAAAACAGAAAAAGTGCCACAAAACATCAAGGAAATCCGTCACACCAAATCACTTCAGCAGGAGACAAATACATATGCAGAATGCACGATAAGTCATTCTTCTTCACATATTGGAAAACTAATAACTTTCCATGCGGTTGAGAACACATATTGCAACCCAGGTAGCTTGCAAGTGAAATGCATTTTAAAAACAACACTATGGAAACACTGGCATCTGATTGGTCTATGGACCCTGCGGTGGCCATTTTGGATGTTATTGAATATTTATTGTTGACTACTGCCGCATTCTGATATATGGGGCCGATATTTAAATATCAGATATTGGCCAGTCAGTGTCGTCCATAGAAACAGTCTGTAAAACCTGCAATGAAATATTATATTTCCAGATTTTATTTTTTTCATTTAATTGCTCAATCCTCAGAATAAAGAATGGAACTTCCGCACACTTTGATCTATGCCAATTTTAAAGATATTAAATAGCGGAGCGAAATATCACCTACTGGCAGCTTTAACACAAGAGTATCAGTATTGGCCTTCAGAACTCATATTGGTGAAACCCTGCTTGGGACTGGCTACTTACTGATGGAGCGTCGATGTCCAGGGTTGCATTGCTTTGAGCTGGGGGAGGCGGATCCGTACCCGGGCAGGGAGCCGCCATGTCTCGGCAGGTACTCTGTGCTGTTTGACCTCCGGAGCCCTGGCTTGCTGGGAGAAAACCCTCCATCCTACAGAGGAAGAGGATCGCACGACCTTCCACAGTCACAAAGCTTACTGATTGCATAACTGCTAGGGATGGGACAATATATCGCACGATAAAATCTGACTGTGCAGAATTCTGTTTATTTCTGAGCCACAAATCTTTCTAGCGATGGCATTGGCTTGCTAGAATGTAAACAACAATTTAAAAATGTCATTACAAAGTGCAAATAATATAATTTGGATGGAGAGCTTGTGAAATCTCATTTGTGATTACTACAGCAGAATAAAATGGAGCTAATATTGCGATTCATTTTTCTGCCCCATGATACGTATCGTCACATTTTTGTATTGCGATATATTGAATTTCGATATATCATCCCATCACTAAAAACCAACAACATACATACACCGCCACCGTAATTATCTGTACATAATATCGTTTGACTTAGTAGTTCATGATTTAATAATTTGCTTTTAAAGGAATGTTTCATACAGACACTCAGGTTAATCATAGCACTAATAAGATAATAGCAGCTCACACAGAACAAGATGAATAGTATGTAAGAAGAGTGCTTACCGAAGAACTGATTGTCTTTTTAATAGCGTCGTACCATTTGCAAATTGTGGGGTAGCTGTCGGCTTGGAGGAGGTATTCACTCCCTGTGTTTGTTGTGATCTGTAATAGACGAATTAGAAAATTACTACACATTTTAATATCATTTCTATATAAATCATATCATCGCACAGGAGTGTTTAAGGTCACTGTAATGAATATGAGCAGATCCGCATGGTGTTTGCAGACATGAGCGTCATCCGAACATCAGGAAACCTTATCCCTGCCGCTTGCTGCGTGTGACAAGAAGCTCACGTTTCGCAGGCGTCTGTGCCAAGAAAGAAGAGACAAACACAGACTGTCTCCTCAGAGGGGAAAACACAATTAGCGTGATACTTGTCATCTTAATATTGGGCCCGTTCTGCATCTCTCCAATGGTGCTGTAACAGCGTTTGGCGCCGTCAAATACAATAACCGTAGTTAGTGAAAGTCTTTGAGAAAGCATGACATCAAGGTCAGCATTGTCAAGTGCGGTTGAAATTACACTGATAAGAGCCCACACTGCACCAGAAAGAGGCAAAAATAACATCAAAGTAACCGCATAATATTTCATGTGGAATAGACCGGCAGCATTTTTATTGAACTATTTTAATAATAAGAAACGATAACGCTCGTCCGTTCCTTCAAGGAGGTAATTCCTCAGCAGTGTGAGGAGTTCAGGATCCACATAACCTTTTCCCTTTTATTTGGGGAAATCATCTTAATCCGGTGTGAAAAACCGGACCGGACCGTAATTCTTTATGTCACACAAAACCTTTTAATGAATTCTGAGGAGGAAAATTTCATATTTTATCAACCGACGTGCTCGCCGAGTCAGCCGTAGCCTTAGGGAGTGGCTTCCCACATCCTCCTGTCCCGATATTCCACTCGTGCGATCCGGTTACCCTACATAGACCTTCAAAGTTTCTGACTGTTTGGGAGGCTGACTTTTCTGACTTCATTACAAAGCGTCAGGAGCAGTTAAGCAGCATCCTTTTGTGATGGCAGATCTAAAAAGGGGGAATGGTTACGGGCGGAATCCTTGTCAGAGTGTGTTTGTGATCCCTCTCTTCTTGGGTTACGAGCATCTGAACAAGCATGTTTGCTCTGGAACATTGTTTTTCCTGGAGGCTGCCCCAGGATGTGTCAGTAATAGGGTCTACACACTCACACTGCATTGTGGGGGACAGGTTATGAAGAGACTGGTGCATTCAGAAGTCCTTGCAATACATATCAAACCTTTAGATCTATTCGCTTGTGAGAAATACACGGCTATGAAGGAAAATGCAAAAACGGGGCCGGTGAAACCGATGAATTCTAATCATACCAAGCCATATATGCTGTATTTATATCAAATCTCCTCTCTCTGATTAACAGGGCCATGATGGACTTGGTTAGGTCGTTTCATAACCTCAGTTAGATGTCTTCGCATTAATTTTGCATAAGTTACAGTCTGTTCCTCTTATGAATCTTGCATGGTGGACACAGTGAGCTCTTTCTCGTCTCCCACCGGAGCCTGAGCTACCTTCAACTGGGATGAATCTATGTATGTTTCATCCTGCCATTCTTCACCTCTCATTGCTCAAGAATGATTGCAAGTGCAACCTAAAATCGTAGTCTTTTCTTTTCGTTTGGCAGCAGCGAACATCACAAAACTCACAAATAATACCATCTCTCTCTGGGCCAATCAGTAACAAATATGCAGCCTTGTTTTGACCTGTAATTGGGCCAATCAATGTCATTTTGAATATGCGTTTCCCCAAGTTTCTTCAAAGTCTGATCAGGTGGACGAATAAACGTGGCCGAATAAACAAACAGACGATGTGGCGCCCCCTTGAGCTAATCAGTGTAATTTTGAAAATGCCATAACAGAGTGGTGAGATGCATCATTCCGCCAAGGTTTGTCAAATTCCGATCAGGAGAGCTTGAAATATCACGTGACTGACAGTTGAGCGAAAGAACGAACGGAAGGAGATCGAGCCATAGTCCAACAATGTCGACACAATCCCCTCTATTACATATGACAACAAAACTATTTAACATGATTTTCATACAATTATCCCCTGATGTAAATAGGGCATATGCATAAATTCATCCCTAAATCTGGGCCTTGAAGAAAGCCACATCTCTTGAAGATGTCCCTGCAACTTGTTATCTTGAGATCCATAGCCTCGACATCGAAGTAGTGCTGAAATCCTCATCGCACTGGGGTTTAAGAGCATGGTGGATTTATCATGCATTCTGCCGGATAGCCACGCAGAAATGCATCCTGAACATTTCCTCGCCCTTTCTTCTGCTGTCATCTCGGAAACAGAAGTGCTCCATTGAAATGTCAGGCTTTACATGCCAAAGTCTATCTGACTCCCCGATAAGGAGTCGTCGTCCTTCTGAAGTTTAATCAAAAAGCGAGTGCAAACTACTTAAAAAATATATCAAACATTTTCTTTAGGAGCGGTATGGTCAAAGATGCATTAAAGATTATCAGAGGCAGCCTGAAGAGATGACAGCGGACTCTCCGTGTCTATTCATTCGGTTAATGAAAAATGGAGATAAGCTCTTTCAACTAAATGCGGCCACATCCAGCCTCGAGTCCTGATGTCAGCTGTCCTAATCTCGCCGTGCACAAAGGTACAGTGTGTGGCGCGCCGCCTCTCATGTCAAGCTCGTATTGAGCTGTAGGTTCGGTCGCAAACTCGGTAATTCGCCTTGATGTTAATCCTGACGCGCGCGGGCCTCTTGAACCGCAGTTTGTGATTTTAATTAGCGCGGTCATTCTCAGGCAAATGTTTGCTGGGGAGATGCTAATGTGCATGAAAGCAAATAGATCCCCTGCAGGCCTCTCAATCGCCTCGTCCAAATGGGAGGCAACAGCATAGGCGGTGATACTAACCAAACTGTGGTACCTAGGTCTCCAGTGAAAGAAAAACACACGATACATGAAGACAAATAGAAATAAATGTGAATATTTGATCCCAGGCATTGAACAAACAGACAAGGAATTAACAAGATCACGTTGTTTTCATTGGCTGGCTCGGTAGCAGACATTACGACTCCCAAGTGTGTATAACCAAAACACAAAAGCACATCCAGTGTCTAAGTAAAGTACATTTAAATTGCTCCATCCACAGATGGAGAGCAGGGTATAGTATGGTTTCTATTCATTCCACTCACACCGCCGAAAACGGAAAAGATAAAACAAAAAATTCCAGTCAAAAGTTTTGTGTGTATCTCTGCAAAGTGAAATGAAGTTACAGTAACCAGCACAAAGTACTGTTTTGCATTTGGAAAAATGAAAAAGAATATGAAATAAATCTTTTTTTTTCATCACATTTCTTAATAAAGAGGATGTTGAATGTCTGGGCCTTATTTTGACTGGAGCCATTAATATTTAAATATGCACAGTGGTGCAGAGCGGAGAGTGCCATTTGTGCCTTTATACATTTGCATTTGGCTCTTAAATTAAACATTAATTACAGTTCTTCATAAAGGAACAATGCAACGTTGAAGCATTCTACTTTGCCAAGTTAATTATTTCCAATTTGCAACAAAATATCTGTGAATGTGTCAAACTGCGATGATATGGTTCACAGAGATTAAAAAAAAAAAAAAAAAAGTTCTTAGACTCACAGCAGAAAGAAGCGAGTATCTAAGTGCTGGTGTTTCGTCAGGTTTGCCCTGAGAAGAATGTTAATTCTAAGGCCGGGGCAATGTTTGTGATGTTCACTTTTGCCATCATTTGTACAATATGTAAAGTATCCTTAATTTACAATTCACAAACTCCCTTTCCTCTCGGTCGCTCCTCTTGATCTTTTGTGAATTCGAACACGGCTCCAGATAAAGGTAGAACCATTAAACGCAGTCCTGTGCATGTTGATCCAGAATAAAGGCTTGCGTTTTTATGAGGAGAAGTTCATTTCGAAGTTGTAATCTCCGAGGCAATCTGCTGTCGGACGTCTAAATCCGTCCACCGTTTTGGCGATTAACATACTGTGCTTTCACTGTTTCTCTCAAGAACCAAATTAATGCCCACTTCAATGTAAGCAGCTTTGAAGAGTAAAGGCCACAACACAAATACCTTTTCTCTGCTCCGGGACCGAGCGGAGACTGTCATTTCAAGAGATTAACTCCCTGTTTGGGAGTCTCCAGAGAGGAATTATCTTATGACATTAGAAAGGTAACATGAGCCGACACACAAACAGTATCAATATAATGCAGTGCGGCTGATGTTTACTTTTTCCTCGCTCCCCCCCAAGAGAATAGCAATCCAGAATGACAGAACACGATTAAACTGTACAAGATAAAGCTTTTTTTCTCTAACAATCTGATGGTTGGTTGATTGCGTGAGTGAGTGAAGACCAGCTGATAGGATGACACATAGGGAACCTGCGTATTTCATCAAAAGGTCACACAAAAATTTCAAAACACCCCACTGTGCATATAGAGCTGTGGGATACAGAGATATATGAACTATACGTTTCTCAGGCAGCCACACCGGTGTTGTAGTTCATTTGGTAGGGAAGCAAAGTCAAAGAGTGGATGATGAGCATCTCTTCCAATTAAAAGCTTTGGCTGGACATTAGAACAGCTACTCTTTTTGGATTATTATGCATGTCTGCTCAATGTTTGTTTAATGTAGTATTGTGTGCTGGACATAGTGCCTTCTAATTTTTTGTGTGTTTTTTAATGTCCTGTATAGTTATGTGTTATTTGTCTTCCCTCGAGGACCATATTGGAAATAAGTTGTTTTGTGTAACACGTTCATGCGCCATCCTCTGGGTTCAATGTAACATTCTTTAACATGTTTGATTTTTTTGTTTTTTTTACCCATAATAAATTCAATCAATCAATCAATCAGCAGGCCTTCATGCAGGGATCCAGCGTTCTAATTAGTTCTAATTTTGTTTTAAATGGTTTTACTTTGTTTGAACTTTTACTGTTATAACTTTTACTTTGCTCTTTGTGAAGCACTCTGTATCTTTGTTAAGATAAGTGCTAGACAAATATGGTTATTATTCATGCCAATATTGGCAAATTAGGCTTTTGTATTATGTTTCACCGAAACAAATACATCACAGCTTATCACAAATTCCCTGCTTGTTCCCTTCCTGTGGTACGTTGGGGAAATGTTGCCTCCGTAACTCACAGATTCACAAAAAATCCAGCGGGAAAGGACCACAATGAAGCCATCTCACTCTGCTGTGAACATACCTAGGACATCATGTTGGAAGACCAGAACACATCTACTCGCCCGTCTGGCTCTGCGACCCTCTAGAGTTAACACAACATATTACTGTGACGATGGGAAGTGATTGATGTGCAGCAATATACAGTTACAACCCAGTTTCAGACAGCCGGGGTTTAGCAACCCTCCTGGGCCAATTAGCCATAACACTTATCACAGCGTCACTGTTGAACATATCATTCTGAGTGCATGCCCATGAGGTAGAATATAAGACGCCAGCTATGATAGCGCTTTAGACACCACAGAGACGTGCAGTTGCTATAATATGCCGTCGATTTTTCTCGAGGTGAATGGAAAGGAAGATATTTTGACATTTGAGCACGGTTATTAAGCCATACACTGGTTTTGATCTATTTGGGTCAGAGGCAACTTTTTCTCCGAGCGGTATGTGTTTTGGGATGAAGCCACTCTTACTCGCAACTGTAATCACGGCGAGTCATCAGGAAGCAATCAAGCACCGTTCGCTTAAGACGGATGGCATTAAAGTACTCAGGTCAGCGGCTTTGGACGATTACATCCTGGGATCAGGGTGGCAGGAGCGAGTTCACACAGGACACTTACTGCACTCTGCTACCGCAAACTAGTTCCAACCTGCTCTTCCTATCTCCTATCTTGCTCAGCTACGTCTAAGTCATTTCTAACCATTCATCACAAGTTTATCTTCCAAATCGCAGTTAGAAATAACTGACACTAATTCCAATTATAGGCTCTTGGAAGAATTCGCGGTCACGGAAAGGTGCTGGGTATTCTGTGTTTACGGTGTCAGAGGATACCATAAACACAGTTTTATATTCAAGAACCTCCTCATCAGCGTGAACTTCAAAAAACATCGACCTCATTCGGAAAACAGAGTTCAGCAAACCGCGCCGACCCCGGAGCCCGAGCCCTCCTCCGAACATTTGGCTGAAATGCTGCGAGCGTAATTCACCTTTAACACACTGCGGAGAGACGCATCCGTGAGGTGGCGTAGGTCTTTTGGAAGGAATATTAAACTTTCTTGTGATTAGTCCAAGACAAAGCGATGTGGGGGTTTTTTTTGAGAGTGGTGGCAGGTTAGGGCTCCTCAACTGAAGTGGACTCATTATTTTCTAGCCTCGGGCTCCGTTTCATCATCTTTTAGTTGTTTCGGTCCTCTCGCTTGTTGTTTTGGAGTCTGTTTTTCCAGATTGCGACTGTAAGGGAGCTCTGTTTGTCAAAGCAGAAAGGGTACAAGGAGCTCACAGCGAGCGTCGCCCAAAACTCAAAAGAATCAATTAATGATGAGAGAGGGATGCAAGTGTTGACGTCTTTGTCGCAGTGGCCAGTTGATAAAACCAGACGCCTTTGACACATTACTTTTGTCTCTCTTTACTTCTAGGGAGGTGGGGGGGGGGGGGGGGGGGGGTTGGCGGCAATTTGGACTTTTTCTCCTTTTGTTATTTGCTTTTAACTCACTCAAGCCAGACACGCACTTAGATATTCAGAAATGCATGAAAAATGCATGACCACTTATTCAAAGTTGTGCTTCTTTTCATTATTTGAGCAATGTCAAAGAAATCTCAAGTTTTATTAGCCTCAAGGGAAGCGTTTTGAGCCTTTAGTCTGTCTCAGAGGAGATCGCCTTTAATCAATGCCGAGGATGGTAAGAAATGAATTGAAAATATTATGTATTGCCCTCCACGCTATCGTGACTGTCTGCCATTCCATTTGAAGTTTTCCAAAACAAATATACTGTGTAGTATATGGAGCATATTTTTGTATAACCATCAGCCGGCTACACTGATGGGTAGCAACACTGTCTCTCTCTCTCTCTTTTTTTTTGCAGGAAAACATTTTTCTTATCGGGAACCTGAGAGCCATATGGGAGTAACAATGACCTACTCTCAGCTCTGTCACAATCACTGACCTTTTTGCCACACTGCTCTCGTTTCTATCTTTGTTTGCGTTAGCATTCTTTCCGCGAGTGTGCCACAAGATCTGGGGGTCCCCCAGGTGTCAAGAGTCTTAATACACAGAGCAGAACCCTTTCCCTGCGCTGCTGGAAGGTATGCATTTCACTGCGTCAGCCATTGGTGTCACTGATAGCTTGATAAAGGACACCGTGGACAGGAACCTCGCATTGTTTCGAGGAACCTTTGCGAGAGTTTTTATCTTTGAGCGTGGATGAACCTTGAAGAAAAAAACACAACCGGCTCCAACATAGCACTTACTATAGAACAATGCGCAGCCATCGACAGGGATTATGATATTGATGAGTCAAAGGAAGGGCGAGGAAAGTGTCACGAAGAAAGGCAGCGCAGCTGAGTAAATACTGCGAGGCGGCGACAATAGCCCCAGCGACATCCTCCCCTCGTTCCTATCTGCCCCTTTCGCCCTGCTTGTGGAATACTGGAGGAACTGTGTGTCATTCATCCACAATGATAGAAGATGATTAAATAAACTTCTTAAACATCTTCCTGCATTTGCCGTGAAACCTGCATTACAAAACAAAGCAAGCGGGAATACCGCTTTTTCAGCCCGCCAATTTTTGTCAACATTTCCAAACACTTTAACTCACACTCCAACCCCCCTCCAGCAGACCACAGCTATGTTAATCCCTACTGAGCGGACCCTCATAAATTGATTGAAACCCCCCCCAACTTTCAACTTTCTGCATATAGAAGAGAAGGCTCTCTTTTTCGAGGAGACGATCGCCCGAAGAGGTTGGTTTCAGCTCGCTCCTCTATCCTTTTTAGCCATAACTTCCTGCAGGAAGAGCAGGTCTTCCGCTGCAGCCTGCTGGCGCGGCTCATCCGAGGAGCGAGCGCTGGGAAAAACAGCTGTCGAGCGGCGGAGGTCTTAGAAAGTGGACACAGGCCGAGAGGCGCAGCGCCGGTCCGGGTCGTGAACTTTGGCTTCGGCTCGCCAGTCTGTCAATGACAACAATGTCCAGGGAGGAAGCTCGCTTTACTGGAATGGAGGGAATAATATCAATTGGGAGAGCAGGGTGGAAAAAAACAACCATTATTCCGATCCGATGTCAGTGTGCTTCCTATTGAGAAGAAGCGCTTTATCTTATTTGAACATTTAAAGTTCATTTAGTCAACACATTTTCCCCAATGGACGCAAGTAGGGATGGAGAGTCGATTCTCGATTCCATCACGTCGATTCTACTAATAAACGAAAATATAGTCGACTCCTGTTGCGATCTCGACTCAAACTCTGGAATCAAAGAAACTGTTTAATTTAAACAAATTTGTAATTAATTAATTCATCAATTGGACAGTTGCCACAAAACTCGTTGAGGTAACCAGACTTTCTAGAACATTTGTACCAAGTTTTATACCATTTTGTGGTAATGTAATAAATTAGTCCTGTTGTACAACTTCAAATTTTGTATTGATTCCATCAATTCCATTACAAGGAGTCAGAGTCTGAATCGACTCCAAAAAATTTGGAATTGTCCATCCCTAGAAGCAAGCAATGATTTACATTTTGGGGTTATTATGTTCAGATGACACCGAACAGGTACTGAATTTGAAAATAAACACTTTGCATTATTTCGTTCATTTCATAAATTTGAAGTCATTCTATCAAAGTTCCTATCAAAGTTGAAATGGCCTTTAGCAACGCTTGTAAAACACATTGACTATGTAAACCCAGCCTTCAGATTATGTGGTTTAAAGGAGCAATTATACTGGTGTCCTCTTTGAAACAGCTAAGAAGAAACAAGAATCACTCTGATCGTCTGTGGCATGGGAAATTGTGACCTAACTGGGTATAAAAATAATGCCATTATGTTTTTAATCACATCTGTCTATCTGAGCTCCATATCTTCCAGAGGTATTTCTTAGATTATGAATCACTCTTTGGGACGGGGCAAAAATTAACAGGAACTTTCCATGCTAATTTTAACTTTAATCCTGGTGTTGATTGACAATGTTGTCAGACCTCAGAATAGCTTTGCGTCGACATTACAAGCACTTCTCTGTCCACAGCACTTGGATTATTTAAGATTATGTTGTAATTCCCGTTTTAATCTTCCCTGCATTAAGATTTCAGAGCTGAAATGCTGTGCAGAAGAGTAGCACTCTGCCGCGATGAAGTGTCTTAAGCGTTTGATGAGATCTGGAAATCTGCTCTCATCCTCTTCCCCTTTCTCCCGGATATCACTGTGTTTTCTCATGAAAACTTGCTCCGCCGATGAATTGATCATCAGTTTGCTTTCCTGGCTTTAAGCCTTTATCAAAAGATTATCTTCAAAAGGCAATAAGAAGTACCACTGTGCGGGTCTGCGAGTCTAATTCGTACAAAAATAGGATTTATGCGGATGTGCAAAATGCGAAGATGTCCCAGCGTCACCTTTAAATACAAATAAAATGAAAATTCTTCGCAGAACAGGTGGTTAACGCAAAGACAAAGCCCTCGGAAAAATATCAAATATGATCTTAAGAAGTTGAAAACAGTTTATAAGCTGCTTAGATCTTCAGGACAACGGAGGACGTGGATTCCAAAGACGGTCCCGCCCAAAACACCCAGCTTTCACTCTCAGACCAGCAAAGACAGTTCACACAGCCTGCAGTGACACAGGGCCATGGCTCAAAGCTCACACCACATATACTGTTTAGTAGAAATTCTAATGTATTACCAGTAGAATTAACCAATCACTGCAACATATGCTCAGACTGATATGTAGAGATGATGTGTTGAAATTAAGATGCATACATTTTATCTTTACTTCTGTTGTATAGCTTCTGGTATGAAGTAGGGTTAGACTGATATTGATTTGCCAATATATGAGGCCGATATTAGTTTTTTATTAAATATCAGATATTGCCCTGTCAGTGTCATCCACCTCTGATATGATGGAGGTTCTGTAAAAAGTCTGTAAAATCTACAGCATTTTACTTTCTTTGCACATTTTAGTTTTTCATTTAATTGTTCAATTACGTTTTTTGTAAATAAATTCTTCATTTAAAGGCCTAGTGTATCCCAGAGTTTCCCTACCATTGAATAGGTGTTGTGGGTTCACTGGTAACCCTAAAATAATTTCATTTGTTTGTGTTTCAATGGAGAGTTTTAGTGTTCAACAGTGAGTTTTAGCTGCTTCAGAGGCTTTTCCACCCTGACAAGAATAAAATGATGCATCAAACACTGAATACTTGGCATTTTTTGGCACTAAAATGAAAAAAAAATTAACAATATTCAATATCAGCAGAAAATATTCTCTTTCGGTAGCTTCAATACAAAAATATCAGCCTTCAAAAACCCATTTCAGTCTAACCCTACTATGAAATATGTGGTGTAAGCGGATATAACCCAGTACATCCTGAGGCTTGAGTACATCTGTCTTACTTGAAACACATTCTTTCTGCTGGACTTCTCGGTTGTCCACTCGACAACTGCCCCACATAGGTCCACTCCATCTGCCTTGCATCCAGGTTTCTAAATACAGAGCGGGGAGAAGGTCAGAGGGGGAAAAAAACACCACAGTTACACCTAACAGTCATTTACGAAAAAAGCATATTCACAACATCTTTCGAGCAAAACGACGCTCACCAGGTTTGAACAAAGTAAAATTGCAATAATAGAGCGAGTGCAATAATGTAATCCAATAATAGAGGACCAATTTATTTCTGCTTTGCTCTCATGCTTTTTTATTTTTCTATCTTTTGGTCAAATGAGAATTAGAGTTTAGTGTATTTTCAATATGCCCAGTATCATTTCTCCAGCAATTAAAACTGCTGTGTGTAACCGCGGCACAATGCGGACGACTTTGTTTTCAGTCAGAGGGAAATGTGATTTTGAAAAAAAATACTGCTTTTCATGCAATAACTAATCAAAGTAAAAGGCACAGCGGTCCATTTAGATATTATTGCCCTTTACTGTGGTCTCAGCAAATTCGAACCGTTTCGAGACAAGAACATTTTCTCGAGGATGAAAAAAAAGAGAGAATTAAGATTATGTAAGCATGTCATTTCATATGGAGGGATCTTGTAAAACAATATCATTGATTTCTTGGTGTCAGTCAAAAAGTTATCCAAAACAGGGAATTTAATATATATCTCTAATACATATATTGGACATATTTACACCGGTGAAAATAGTGGCTTGACTTTGAAGAGATTTGTAGCTTGTAGTGTAAAAAGAATCAGTGCTAGATGTGAAAAGCCATACTTAATCGTGTAAATAGGAGTTTATATACTAGACAAAAGCGATAGATTTATTTGAATAATACTACATAATCTACACTTCATGTGTGTACTATGCAATGCAGGTGAGTTCAGACCCAAACAGTACAGATGTGACATTGTAGGTAAACTGTCTAAATTCACCAACTCGCCATCATCAAAGCGAAGGGAACGAGTCGATGATTTCCATCGGAAAAAAGGGCCCAGATACTTCAATCTGTAACCCAGCCTCAAAATGTCGTTCTCAAATAATGAACTATTGGACAGAGAGAGTCTGACAGACCCGACACTCATGGGGCTCAGTAAGGGAGAGGGCTTTGATTAAGTCCTCGGAGCTTCATTAAAAACCATGGCAAGCTCATTTTAGAGACAGCCCTCCCCTTTCCAATACTCCCCCTCTCCACCAGTCACCACTTTCTGTCTTTTTCTGTGTTTGTCTCTCTCTCTCTCTCTCTCTCTCGCTCCCTCTCTCTCTCTTCCTCTCTATATGCACGTCAGAGCCACATCAGGGCAGGGTGGATTAAAGTCAAAAACACACCGCCTGACAAACACACACACACGCGCGTGTGTATATTCACACATATGGCGCGCAAACATGTAGATAGGCAGACATGTACACACTCAGAAGAAAAGCACGCACGCACACACACACACACGCTCGTGCACGGCGGTCTCCAGGAGGGGGTAAACAGTTCCTCATTGCTTTCTGATGGGGTGAGCTCCAGTCCTCGGGATCAAAGCCAAAGTTAATTTGCCAGTTTGAAAAATATGAAAATGAAAAGAAAACGGTTCATTTCTGGCATCAAATTAAAATGCACACAGTGTGCGTTCACTCAACATTTGCACTCTTAATGCTAATAGGCAAGCCCTCTGAAGGTTGATATGAGGCCATAATTGAACGCTGGCCCTCTTATAGTCTGCTGGTAATGGTGTCCAACTCTCACTATTGGTGTCACTTCGAACTTTACAGTCACTTTTTTACCCCTGAACACACTCCGGAGCTGTGTGGCTGCGTGTGTGTGATGTGTGATGTGTGAGCGAGAGAGCGAGAGAGAGAGACAGAGAGGGAGAATAAGAGACAGAAACAAAGGGATGGAAAGAGAGAGACAGAGAGGAAACATATGCATTTACATACCAAATTTGTTACAGCCTCTTGCTTGCTCTCTTTATAAAACAGAAGCTGATCTGTATCCAAGACTACCCATGTGGAAGTCCAGTTTTTCCTCTGCTTCTTGCCACCTTCCGATATTTTGGCTTTATTCAAATATTCACCTTTCAGTTCGGCCTGAAAGTCGGGATGATACAGGGGGAAAATATCATCAACAAAATCAATATCAAAATAACAGAAATAGTCAACATTAGAGAAAAAGGGCACAGCGGCCTGCGGCATAATCCAACTACTGAAATACATTTTTATTTTCTGACGGGGTGACCACAGAATTCCCTACCGAGTGAAACTTTTGATCCACCCAGAATGTTGCTGAAGCGCTCTCCTATCACATATGGATGTGCTGTCATACTCACTGAGGTTCCAAACACTGCGGCACCACCAACGTTATGCTGGGACTGATTCCTCCGGTGGCGAGAGATCTGCAAATCAGAGCAGAGGAACACTGAACTGAGCTCCGTTAATGCTACAAATCATCTATAGTATTAGTTTTATTTTTATGTTAATATTTAAAATGTATTTAATATTGTAGGCATTATATTTCATCTTGTAAAAAAGTATACAGGTGCAGAAAATAGAATACAGACAATAATTCTTCTCTTAAAATAATGTATGTTGAAGTCAATTATCAATGCAGATCCAATGGCAATGCAATGCAACATCATGCAGGCAATTAGGCATGTACATGTGATTAGATAAAGAACATGGCATATGAGCAATGTGTATTATATTGTGTATATTATATTTGTATTGTGTAGTGCATGCTATTGTGTGACAGCTCTGTGTGTGTGTGTGTGTGTGTATGTGTGTGTGTGAGGCATAAGACCTCGCTGCTCACCCCAACCCAATGCCAATCATGATCAGACCATGATAGCTGATATCAATTAAAAAAATAAAAAAAAATCACCCTAAAAAACAAATATTTTTTTACATAAATCCAGCATTGCAGTTGTTAAATCAATTGAATTCAATCTGATTTTTACTCTTTCCTCAACCAAGTTTGTAAAGAATTACCAGGACGATGTGGTTGTAATATTCCGTTTGCACAGAAATACAACAGTATTTGCCATTTTAGCAAAGTGGCATGCAAGAACAGGAAGAATACTGTTCGATGAAATGCATTCCCTTTTTAGAGAGCGGGGACCTATTAAAAACTGCAGTAGAGTGTCTCCAGTTTGACATGAACTTCTCCCCACTAGCACAGTGCTGGCCTGCCCTCTACTGGTCGCTCAACACTCTAGGAATGCTGGGAATTTGAGGACAGCAAGAATGGCCCAGACTTCTCAGAGACCCAAAGGTTTTTCTTTCTCTCTCTGTTTGGGTCCAGTTATTTTGCAGCCCTATTTTCTTTTTTTATTATTATTTCTGAGTTTTATTTTATTTTTTCCCCCCCAAAACCAGCAGACAACCTCCAGCCTGAACAATAATGGGTTTGGATCTGAGCTTGATGTCATCATCCCCACTCACCAGCACACAATGGCACTTGTTTATGAGATTAGATAACCTTTGTGTTTTTCATTGCAACGCAATGAAACCTATGACCGTAATCAAAACAACAGCCTGTACACTGGAGTGGTGAACTGATGCAACGTTACAGCAACACTTTTATAGTGCCCTGAATGTTAATGACCGTGTTTCCAGTCTGTAGGACGATCCTGGTTAATTACACTCAGTAGCCTCTGCCTCGCTGCCCTCTGGTAAAACTGTTATTACAGGGCCGCATCTTGCAAACAAGTAGCGAGTATCGTCTGCGTAATTAGCAAACATGGGACAAAGCCGCTTCGAATGTGTGCTTGTGGCTGAGACTGTGCAAAAAACGTTGCTTCTTCTGGTTTCTGTCAATTATCTCACACTGTGAGAAGTTGCAATGAATGTTAGGAGGATATTGTTTGTCAGTGGATGGGTTCATAAATGAAATATTACTGTATTTTGTAACTAAACAGATGCAATGGCTTTGTGGAAGAACTATACGAAACAGGTGTCACCGCTCACCCTAGCCCTTATCAAATAGATTAGATTAGCGGTTCTATCCAGATCATCATGGCCACACGGCGATAGCTACTTCATACCAAATATGCTGCGGCAGATTGCTCATTTTGTAAATGCATCATCTGTTTTATCTTTTTTTACGGCATGTTTTTCCCATAGGGGCCTGCTAGGAGTCAAACAGAGATCAGCTCAATTAAGCTAATGATAATCACCTACTGTGCAAGTACAGTTTAGAAAACAATACATAATCATCATTACTGGAATTTATACAAATATGTCACGGAATGGCTAACAACTGTCAATACGTCTGTGCTGTGAAATCAAACCAGAAATGATCTAAGTTATTTCCAATACAGAATGATGCGGTTATTTTTAAAAAGGTGCTACTTTTAGCATTTTTAAACATTTATATATCATTCTATTAATTGTGATACTTTGATATTATAACTGTGAACAAATGAGACCACAGTGGAGACGATTGGCAGCCTCTAACTCACGCCAGTGGTATTATTAGTGCAGTGTTTCTCAAAATTAAGACCGCATTTCCCATAAACCCCATTACCTCCTGTTGCTACTTGCCCCCCTTCCCCTCCCTGGCACTTGTTTGGAAGAGCAAGGAGGAGAAGAGCTGATTAAAGCCCTTGATAACAGCCAATATGCATCTAACCACTTGACCTAGGTTGAAACTAAGGGAACTTGAATGTAGTTGTGGATTACTTTAAGTAAAAATGTTTTCTGTATTGTGCCATAAAGCAATCGGCCTTTGTGCTGTAAAGCAATCCAACAGATTTCCCTCCAAATCAGACCTGTTGACACACAATGGAAAATCCAGTGTAGAGGCCGGTAGAGGCTTGACAGTCTTCTAGGTCAGTGGTTCTCAACGTGGGGTCCGGGGACCACCAGGGGTCCTTGAGGGGGTTCCAGGGGGTCCCCAGCAAATTGATGAAGTGTTAAACTTCACCATTACTTCATTACACAATTAGAGAATGTAGAAGAATGACTATTTTGATCATAGGTTCACTGTTATCTCTCTACCTACAATACAGATAGTCGTGGAATTCTGGACAAAATCATATCTAACAATAAAAAATATTCGCAGATTTGGGTCTGAAAGACAAAATCTCATCAAATGGGGGTCTGTGGCTCTAATGTGGACTAAATTAGGATCCTTGATATGAAAAAGGGAGAATCACTGTTCTAGGTTATGGTCTTGTTTGTTTACAGAAATTGTACTAATGTCTCAATATTAATGTGGTAATGATTTATTGATGTTAAAATGCTACATGCAGCACCTTGACAGTCAGTGCCAGTGGGAATGAAGGGCCTCTGAAACAGCATTTAGACTACAGTATGCAACACTAAGGCCACATCCACACTAATACGTTTTCGTTTTAAAACAGCGTTTTAAAGCCCTCCAGTGGAACCTATGTGAATTAAATTAGGGTAGATCAGTTTTAGGCACAAGGATCCACCCTTCCTTGTGTATGAACAGGAACACTGATGAGTGCACATATGGGCACAGAATGAGTCAGTACGAGAAGCAGTGCAGGGTATTGGTTGTCCTATACTCACAGGCTTCGGAGGGAGGTCAGAATCCTGCAGCACCATGGACTTGGACTGGCTCAGGCGCTCCCCGGAGCTCTGGGAGCTCTTAATGCGCATCTGCACAGCGCCCGGCGACGCCACAGACAGCTGGTGAGGCAGAACCAGGGGGAGCGGCTGCTTCCCACCACTCTGTAAGTTGGTGATCCTGCACGCAAAACAGCAAAGTTCAAGGGATACCTCTCCACTGTTATCTCCCCACCGTAAGTATAGACAGTAACCCTAACCCTAACCCTAAAAACAAAAATCTTCTCTCATGGGGTTCCCTGGAACAAAATCTTATCAAATGGGTGTCTAATATCTATTTGGGGGTTCTTTGATATGAAAGTTTGAGCAGTTCCCAAACTATAACAATAAATTCTGTTAAACTCCCCACAAGCATTAAGTGAAACAAAAATGTACAAAAGAGCAAGGCTTGTCTTTTCCTTCTGCTGGTAAGATGTCTTTGGGTTCCTGTTCATGGCTCTGATTGCTTCACAAGTCGTTGCGACACGTCTGTTTCTGCAATGTGTGTCTGTCAATAACAAGGGAAGCCTATGGTCTACTTGTAACACCAGAGCCAGGCACGTGCGCACACACACACACACACACACACACACACACACACACACACACACACACACACACAATTTTAGGACCTCTATGAACATTAAATATAAATGTACATGATATTCTTGGAAGTATACACTTACTGAGCTGACTGATCTTTGTCAGATGAATACAGAAGATGCTGGAGCTTTTCAACATGACCCTCTCCAACTTAAATTCTTCTTTAAACTAAACACCTGCCCATCTATAGGTCTGGGTTCATCAAATGAACTGGTCATTTTTGCTCTTCTATGCAATTACATTGCTTCAAAAAGATGTGATCACAACATTCACAATATTCATTTCTGTCGAGCGTGCCTGAGAGAATCACTATATATCACATATAATGAAAAAAGCTACTACGTGAAGTTACCTTACATTTTCTGATGCACGCTATTTGCAATCAATGTCAAGAAAGATTTGTCCTAAACTATAGCATCAATCTCATGTTGACAACCAACAGCTTTGATCTGAAGTCTGAAAACTTGCTAAAGTCCATTGCTTTTCTTTCTCAAACACCTTTCTGCATCGTGGGTTTCTACTAGGCGGATAAAACCAAGCAAAGCACTAGCTGTCCACATAACAAAAACCCACCTCAAACAAAACTGATCAGAATGTCTGATGTGTTACGTAACTATATTTAGACAACTTCAGTAACAGGAAACAAATTGAAGCCCTCTGTACAACGGAAGCTAAAGTCATGCATGAAGTCTTATTAAAACACCCCCCTAAATTTGGTGAACAATATCGCCAAAACGCATAGTGTTCTGTGTGTTGCAAAAGGCTATCTTTAACCCTGAATCTGCACCCCGGATGCTGAGGGTTGAGCAAAAAACAGTTTCATGACACCTTAACAGCAACTCAGTTAGCAAATACAATAGTCGTGAAATCCCTCTGTCCAAAAGCACAAGCCAGATGTCTCAACACCTTCTAATAAGCTGTTTCGAGCTCATCAAGCCCCAAGTACAACCTGTAATCGAGGACGACCCTCCATAGACTTAAATAAGAAAACAAACTACTGTGTATTCCATGCATCACGCATCCAGTAAGTGAGGGCCTACATAGCATATAAATCACCCCAAAAAGTGTTTTGAACCATTAATGATCCAAAAGAGCATGCAGACATACACCAGTCACCAAGAAAACAAAAAAAAGATGCGTAAAATCATAAATTTGGACCACAGATGAAGTCCTTTGACGGATCATTTACTGGCATCTTACCTCGTCCCCGCCATCCCTCTGCCAGTCACAGATTGCAAAAGTAGAAAGACAGAGAGAGCGCACAGGCCTTCCATTTAGAGGAAGTGCGTTTCGTCACGTGGCTTCTTCAAAACCACCGTCTCTCAAAGTACAACAGTCGATGTGAGTTGTGTTTTGTGCTGCAGCCTCCCCATTTCCTGAGCCATGACACTTGCTCAGAAATCTTCTGAAAAAAAAAAAAACAGACAACACGTTAACCTCATTCTCAGGAGACTACATGTTAACACTTGGTGCAGGAGTTGTAACTTGCGTGAGAGACTGTACATCGTTGCGTATTCACTGCATGTCAAAATCCATATTCCACAGAGAAAGAGAGAAAGCTGGTGTGGTTTTGCTCTTCTCCTTTTCACTGGCTGGTTTTAGTAATGTGTGTCAAATTGCCCTAAGTGCTGTTTAAAATTCAATGATGGGCTATATGTATCATGAAGTTGTATACAATAATTTTGCATTCTCCACGTTGCACACATGACCCTTTTGGTTGAGGGCACAGTTATTTTGCAAACCCAGTTTCTGGCAAAAACAAGTTTCATATTCAGTCACGTATACCGTGTCACACAAAAAATTTAATATATTTGCTGCGTTGTCCGTGTTCCAAAACACCCTGTCAATTGAGAACGAGAATCTCAGAACGTACTTCAGTTGTCAGACGTCAAGATATTATCTCTCCTAGGGGCGCCCCGGTGGCTCGCTGAGTAGAGCGCGTACCATATAAGGCTCAGTCCTTCCCGCGGCGACCCGGGTTCGGGTTCGGGTCCGGCCCGCGTTCATTTGCTGTGTGTCCTCCCCTCTCTCTCTCCCATACCTTCCTGTCTCTCTCTCACACTGTCTCTGTCAATAAAGCATAAAATGCCTAAAATAAATCTTAAAAAAAAAAAAAGATATTATCTCTCCTGTTACTCGTCACTTTATGGAAAGTAACCACTCAGTCACTCAACTTTAATGTATCGGCATAGAGAAAGCCACTCAACCACATAGTAACTTAGAAAAACGACTAGTCCAACATGAAGCCTGCTGGATTTTTACGTTAACGCTATGTCTCCAGCTAGTTTAAATAAAAAATCCTATATCTAAGTAATCATTCAGTGCATATTATCACATCCTGTGATCTGTCTTACACTATGACTCGACTTGATTTCGTGCCCTTATTTTCCCATTGTAATATACCACAGACATGTTGATTGTCCTATTCATAGTCTAGGAAATGTAGATGTAGGTAACCCAGGGTTAATATTTAAATATACAGTATATATGTGTAAATGCAGCCATCATAAATAGGAGAGGCTATGTATGTATAGGCCTACATGTATGAGTATGTATATAGGTGTATGTATAGGTATATATATATATATGTCTTTGTGTGTGTACACTGCAAAAAATCTCCATCTTAATAAGTAATTTAGTCTATTATTGAGTCCTAAAATCCAAATTTTCTTAAAACAAGTGAAGAAATCTGCCACTGGGTTGAGATAATTTCACTTGTTTCCAATGCAATTTCACTTGTTTCACAGAAGTTGACATCCAGCAATTAGCCGGAGCCGCTCTGGGTCCTGCAATTTGAGAAAAGTCACAGTTGTATTCCGCAATGATCAGTCTTACAGTCTCTGTTAAACCAACCAGAAAGAGCCCTCGCTCAGCTACAACAGCTAGGCAACAGGCCGATGACCGAAAAGGTAATGTTAGGTCTGACGGAGGCACTTCCAACAGAGCTATTTTAATTTGTGTGATGTAAACCTATGCGTAGCAGTGTAAACACGGAAGTGGAGGAGATTCACATGAATGCACGCGGTCTGGGTGCACACACGCATGACCGTTTTCCGAAAAACAGCTGTAGTTGAGCTAAATAATGGTGTAAATATAGTTTTTTTCCACTCACTGTGCGATTGTTCTAGCCTGGTAAGACCATCCTGATCACGTGACCTCACATTCTGTTTCGCTCCACGGATCAGTCTGGACTTCTAGCCGCCCACATCGATTTCCTGAAATTACAATGTAACCGGGCCAATCAGGGACTGCGTCGTAGTTGATGATGTGAAATACAGGCCGCCGCTGGCAAAACAGTAATGGCGTCTCCCGAAGCAACGAGCGGTAACGTTAACGTTAGTAGAGTAAACACAGCCATAAGTGCAGTTATTGCAGAAATAGACTCAATAACAACAATTAAACAAGAACAAGAGTATGCACTAGCGGAGTTTCTCGGCGGAAAAGACGTTTTCGCCGTTCTTCCGACTGGATTTGAATTTGGATTCGCTGATTGGCTGAAGGAGTTTGTCTGTCAAGGCAAGTACTCCCGCCCACTGAAATCGATGTGGGCGGCTGGAAGTCCAGACTGATCCGTGGAGCGAAACAGAATGTGCGGTCACGTGATCAGGATGGTCTTACCAGGCTACGATTGTTCGGCTTTAGAAGACTTATATTATGCTGCATGAGCTGTATGGAGTCATTTTATGTTCATTTTTTGTTATTTTTGGAACTCTAAAGAACCGGTTCCCACTGACTTAAGTTGTTTTGGAGAAGGCTGCTACAGACTGTGTCACATTGACTAACAAACTTCACCTGTGTTTCAACTGGTAGATAGTGACAGAATTTTCGTTTTTGGGTGAACTATTCCTTTAATGTTCCTCATAGTACAACTTGAGTTGTTTATGGAAAAATAAGCAAAACAAGATAATTGTATTCACTTACCCATAGGTAAAATGTAGATAGTCGCAACACCGTGCTCCGTGCTGCAACTGGGCCGCACAAAGGTCGGATATGCAAATGTCACGCATGCAAACCCAGTTTGCCAGGTTCTGAGCCAATATGTGGAGCACTGTGGAGCAACTAGACAATCTTGTGATCTGGTTTTATAATACGTTTTTAATGTAAGCAGTGATATACAGTTTTTCTCAATCGCAATCCTTAAATGACTAACTACATTCTCAAAACTGTGCCAAAACGCCCACCATTAACACTTTTGCCCATAACACTATATAATAAAAGTCTTACTAATCAAAATAGATGATATTGATCTCAGTGAAATTCTCCCACACATGCATTTATACATGTTTTCATTGTGTAAATCCTTACATGCAAAATACAACTAGCAATGTGCAATTTCGCAAGAAAATGTAAATGTGATGTGTGATACTGGATGACCTGTGAGATGCCACAGTCAAATCTATCTTTCACTATTTTCTTTTCCATTACAGTAATTACTGTGAACTTTTGCACTTACTGTATATGCTGCAACATTATTTCCAAACTATGAATCATTTTGTTTGCAATATTGTAAAAAGCTTGCATTTGTGTCATAATACACAGACATAAATTAGTGTGAAATCTGAATACTGAAATACATGTTTGTGTGTGTGTGTGTGTGCGCGTGAGGAATAACTTGTGTGCAGACCATTTTTTTATTTTTACACTAATTTATGTTGTGACAGCAACACTATACAGTCTATAGACAGTATCACCAGTATGGTATAAACTAAAGGAAGATGCATTCAGGGTTGACCATGTCATATTGATGCTGATACTTGGCATTTTGCCTGTCAGTATTTATGCAGTGAGAAAGAGAGATTTCCATTTGGTGACACTGATATTCACTGACAGATTTTTTTTCATTTTGAGACATATTTTGAGTGTTTTAGGGCCTTTTGCAGGTACAGTATAGTAGTTTCAGGAACTGCATTTAAGCAATTATTTGAGTTAATAATAATAAAAAATTATGCAGATTTAGAGGAATCTAGATGCAGTTGCTTGTCCTGCTGACAATCACAAAAATATAATTATTTCACAATAGTTTACAAATGCAAAATACATATCTTGAATAGACATGATCCATTCTCTAGATACAGAGTCAAGAGGCAAGATAAACCCTGGCTTTCTAATCCTAGCAATTAACAAACATAATGCTGCCTGTGCAAAAGGTTGCTTGTGGTGACTTGGTTTGGTCAAACCCAAGCTGTGGGAAGCCAGACAAAATTAAGTAAATGGCTCCCTCAAGTGGACTGAAGTGGGCATGATAAAATGGATTCAAACAGATACATTTTCGGAGCCTGGAACGTGGAGCATAGTTTATGTAAAAAAGATATTATTCATATAAGCATATGAATTTTGCTCTACAGTACTAAACTGCACAACCTACTTTATACTCAATGTGGTGCAAATAATGTAATGTAGGTAAACTAAGCACCACATTAATCCACCTTTTCATGTGTTGTACAGTTTGATATATGAAATATATGATTTCACTGTGTGTAAGTGTTGCACTTTTTTTTCCTTGAGGAAGCCAATGCTTAATATTAAAAGTTTTCATAAAGGATAAGTTCAGCAATTTTGGACCTATATATAAATTTGCCATATTGTTTTCACAGGCTGTTTTTTTTGGGGGGGGAGATATTTTCACATACCACATTTTGACTCATTGTCAGCAGCAAGAGGCCTAGCAACGGAGCTCGCAGTTTCAACCGACTGCTGACTCAGAAGCCGATATTCTCTGTGGGTCAAAGTACTACACGTATGTAAGAGACAATACATATAGGTCTATACATAGGTACAAAATCGCCAAACTTATCCTTTAATGTTAGGAGTTGAAAGCAGCACAATCTTCTAGAGTTAAACAATACTGAACCAGTCAATTGCATTCTCTATGATCATGTGGGATGTTGTTTATATGATCTAAATGTCTTCAGATTATATTTTTTGTGGTTAGTGTTGAATGTGTTTTTAATTTATTTAATTTGCCACCATTTTGTATTTTGTTTACAGTACTGAGCTGTTTTCAACCCATTACTCTTTTGGTTTTAGGAGGAAACTATTTGTCACATGAAATTCTCCTCCTGCCCTCTCTACATCAAGTTTATAAAAGAGATCCTTGGTTCAGTTGGACCAGATATTTCAGCAGTTGTTAATAGGTCCCAGTCTACTGGCTCTTTTCGCACTGGAGGGTGACAGAAACCACAACACATTTGTCAACAAACTAGTTTTGTTTTTTTTCGGGGTGGGGGGGCTTTCAAATAGCTAGGGAGGAGACAAGCTAGTTTAAAAAAAATTAAAAGCTACTGAAGGGAGGGAGCTTCGGGGGAGGAGCTTCGATTCGGATCGACTTTGACAACAGAGGGGTCGTTAATATTAATGAGCCTTAAAGACACAGAGACAGAAACAGCCTGTTCTTGGTAAGGCTCAGAGAGATGCTGGAAAATGAACGTGGAGAAATGGATTGAGAGTGTTTTTGGTTCATGACACCACACACACAGCTTTGAATGGACCTCAAGACAGAAAATAAAACACTGGAAAGTGTAGAATATGGGACCTTTAAAGTCACCAATGATCTACTGCTTACTGCTGATGCTGGTGATTGCTCTATTTTAATCCTTCCTGATCTTAACACTGCTTTTGATCCAGTCGACCACACTACTTGACAGCCTCAAAAAAATTTAATGGGCGGAGCCAAAGGGTGGCCTGGGTAGCACTGGCTTAAAGGATAAGGCTGGTGTTTTTTAATGCATTGCTTACCGTCAACAAATCCTATGAAAATCAACAATCAGCAGTCTCGTCCATGTAGCCGATGCCCAATGAAGCCATGTCCCAGCAGCCATAGAACTCCATTGTATTAAAAAAAACGATTAAAAACACGTCAAAGAGCCATGCCGTTGCTCTGGGCAACATATTTCATCATCACGATGCACCGGGCCAGCCGACTTTTTCCTCAAACAACTTAATAAGCCGGCTGTAAACACGTTTGCAATCTCAGGAAAGTAGTTCTGTAGCACCTAAAATAGTCCCCGGCGTAATGAAGAATTTGTTCCCATTTGAATTTGATTTGGTAATAACTACAACAGCCTGACTTTTCGTGGTAACAGTTAGCGAGTTTTAAAATTGAAACTATGTCTTTGTGAGCTGTATTTCAAGGTTTTTAGCTTACAATTGGAGCCAATTACTTCCGGGTAACGGCTAAAAACGGTACGTGGGAAGTCAGAAAGTAGAGCAAACGTATTGTTGATTTTGTTATTTTCATAGGATTTGTTGACGGTAAGCAATGCATTAAAAAACACCGGCCTTATCCTTTAAACCTGCAATAAGCAATTTCAGACCCTGTAACCAATCCTGAAACTAACGTGTGCTACGTGGAGATTTCCATGAGACGTAATGATATAAACAAATAGCCACACAGCAGCAGCTGTGTTGTTGTTTTCACCTCTTTCCTAAAGGGGGTTGCACACCGGACGCGTCTGGCGGACGACATACAGCGTCCAAAAATTCGAAGCCAGTGTTTACAATGAAGGTGCACACACCGCCGCCGACTGGAGGCGTCTGGCGCTGCCGCACGCCGGCACCCAGCCACGACTTCCAGCGCTGCTCAGAGCCTTGGAGCGCCACTCATGTTTTCCACTATTGCTACTAAACCCAGAACAATTTATCATTGTGAACAGAAGTAGCAAGCCATCTAATATTTTAAAAACAATAACTTGTTTTTATTTTGTTGGCTGACATTTGTTTTCCATCTAAAAAAACATCGCCTATAAATGTAGGCTATCCAGTAGCTATATCCATTCATTCACTTTATGAATGACCCTAAAAAAACAAAAACAAAAAACAAAGATGGATGATGAATGGTTAATCAATGAAGTAGGTAAATATCCAGAATTATACGCCATCAATCACAGATTATTTAAGGATAACCAATTAAAGTCGGCAGCTTGGAGGAAGATTGCGGGAGTAACGGGATGTACCGGTAAATTGTAACGTTATAACGTTAATCTAGTATACATATTAACGTCTACTGGCGCGCTCTGTGTGACGTTTCCTATGTGGTATACCTGCGCCTTGTCCTATCTGCTACGCGGCGCAACACGGCGCGACACGACGTGACGCTTCTCGTCTTGTGTGTGCGACCCCCTTAAAGCTTGTTGTCAAATTCGGCCCGAGTAATAGTGGAATCGATGAAGTGAGCGAGTAAACGTTTTCAACTAGTAAACTTGCTACCTGCCTCTTCACTTGTCATTGTGGGACATGTGACCTTCAGCAGGAGAAAAATCTGGCAAAGCAAGACTGGTAACCGGCGATATTTCTCTGTAGGTACGTTTATTTTAGCCATTAGCCTTTATGCACAGTTTGTCCTTGCTTCCGTCGCCTATAGCGTTGCTGTGTGTTTACAAATGTGTTGCGGTTTCTGTCACCCTCTAGTCGTCAGAAAAAAATCGCTTAGTGTAGCTTTAAAATCTGATGGTGTCACCTCAAATTGTCTTGTACGATATTGGCTGCCCTATTTGACAGTAGTGATGAAAGGTTCGGCTCTTTTCTTTATGAGTGACTCAGTGGAAAGATTTATTCAATTGACTCTTTCGTTCATTTGATTCAGTTGGCCATTATGCGCGGGTGAGAGGGAAGATTCCCGGTGAACGATGAATGACAAAAGAGTGGGTTGCCTCCACATGATTCGTGTTCGTGAACGATGTAGTGTCTATCCAGTACCGCTAGAGGGCAGCCAACATTCATAAAAGCGGAAACACAGAGGGCCTTTCTCAATACCAAGCACGCCAAGTTGGGACTTGCGTACTTGGAAGTTCGGACTTGGCAAGTTCGACTCGGGAGTACAAACTCCTGAGGACGGGAGGACGCAGTACGGTCATTCTGCAATTGGAACAGCACGTCCTTGATGATGTCACCATCTCAGCTCGTCTTGGCAATACGTGTCTACTCCGGTTATCTTCACTGTAATGTACATTTACAATAAAACGAAATATGATATAAAACACAACCCTGCCTCTTTTCGTTTTCATTTTAAAAATATTAATTAAAAAAAATATATTAATATGTATATATTTTGAGTGTTCCAAGATCTGTAGCCTACATATAAAAAGCCAGTGGCGGGAAAAAGGTTGTGGAAGGTTGTTGTTGTGGATATCGGTGAGTGAATAAATGAAGAGAAACAAAATTAGACATCAGACATTAGAAAATTAGACAAAAAAACATCAAAATGGATCAGACCCTGATTGCCGTTGCCTTCGGTATGCTTTATAAAGAAGCTGAAGCGGAGGCTGCCCAACTGAGGAGGCGAATCCGTGAAAGAAGAGCCAGGATGCGGTGGAGGATGGAGAGGAGACGTGCCATATTAGCATGTCTCTCTAGCTTTGTATGTTTGTCTAATCATTATGCTTTTTTGTTAACCTGTCTACCCATTTATATGTAGACTTGACAGTTTACTTGGTACACCTAGATAAAAACTAATGCAGTTTAATATACATTAATGCAAGAAGTACCTGTACCTCATCTGTGTCACGTACATCATTAGTCATTAACCAGGACAGACTTCAACACAAACAGGACATTTCATGTCTGTGATACAGTAATCATGTAGGCTACAGTAACTTTTTGACTCAGAACCTGGGAAGATAGGTGTGCTCTTACACTGCCTATCAAGCAATGAAAGAAATACAAACCTTCTCAAACAGGTCAGATGTTAGAGGGAAATTTAATTCCGGTAGACTTCAACAATTCATATCAGACAATTCATATTTAGAATACAGTTGAATAAATATTAAATAGTAAAAACACATAAATAAGCAATAAATATAATACATAATAAATATAACAATTAATAAACAATGTTAAAAAATTCTAAAAAAGAGATTTCTTTTTTTTAACAGGACCAAAGTCCCTTACAAAGGTATGCACAAATTAATGACCATGTGCCTATCCTCGCCATGTTATTTTCTGGAGCGGACTTGAAACCAGCCTTAAGGCTATCCAGGAACAGCATCAACATGCTGGTCCAGATGCTGCCCCGGCAAAAAGCCCATGGATGGAGCCATGAAATTGAGGTGCAGGTCACAGTCTACTGGCTTGCCTGTGGAGCCTCCTACAGGGTAAATGCAGACATCTTTGCCATGCCACTAGCCACAGTTTGCAGGACCGTCCACAACGTCGTGGAGGAAATGATGACCATCCTCCACAGAGCTATTCATTTCCCCAAACCAGAGGAGATGGAGGAGGTGGGGACCGGCTTTCTTCGCCTTGCTGGCCATGAGGCATTCCGCTGTGCTGCCGGTGCCATCGATGGGTGCCACATCAGGATTCTTCCTCCTGCAGAGCCACAGAAGAAATGCTATATCAACAGGAAACTTTTCCCCTCAGTGCTACTGCAGGGCATCTGTGATGCCAAGGGCGCATTTCTGGATGTGTACATTGGCAATCCAGGATCTGTACATGATGCGCTGGTCCTACGGAGATCGCTCATGTACCAACAGGCCCTGTATCCACCAGCTGGGTACTTTCTATTAGGAGATGGAGGATACCCGTGCCTGCAGCGTCCTGTTGTTATCATGACACCATACCACCAGCCTGTAGCAAGTAAGAACACTCTCTCTGTCTCATTAAACACACACACACAGCAAATTGTTACTTTGGTGACTTTGAAATACACCATACATTTTCTATGTGAATTTTGATTAACAGGCCAAGTTGAAGCCCGGTACAACGAGAGGAAGGAACATTATTGA
The DNA here is from genome assembly GCF_048128805.1 of Centroberyx gerrardi. NCBI lineage: Eukaryota > Metazoa > Chordata > Actinopteri > Beryciformes > Berycidae > Centroberyx > Centroberyx gerrardi. The sequence goes on along the minus strand of NC_136006.1, from coordinate 30,387,789 downwards.
GCGCACCTTTGGGATCTTGAAAACGCGCTGGCGCTCCATCTTCTTGAGGGCGCTGGAGATCCGGCCTCTGTTCGTCCTGAAGGTGATTGGTGCCTGCTGCATCCTCCACAACATGTGTGTGGCAGCAGGTGATATTCTGGAGGAAGAGGAGGAGGAAGGCCTGGACCCAGATGACAACGAGGATGACACGGGCAACGCAGAAGTCGACGAGAGGGACCTGTCAGGGAACGGTGTCTGAGGAAGGCTTGCTGCCCAGCTTTCTGCTCCTGAGGAACTGCCAGCATGTCTGGGTGAACATGACTACATCTAGACAGTAAACCTCTCCAGATGTAGTCATGTTCACTCGAAGTTAAAACATTTAGATGGTATTGAGAGAGAGAGAGAGAGAGAGAGAGAGAGATGTGTGTATACATGTTGTATATGTTCATTTGTTGCAATGTTTTTCTTGTTCTGGCTAATTTAAATTTAACTGCATGACTGTAAATAATTGTATATAACTGCAAAATATAGGACTTTGTAATTTTGTTTTGTTTTGTTGTAAATATACACAATACACCGTTGCTTTCAAGAATGAATTGCCTGGGTTGAATTTCAAACTGAACATTTATTTCGAATTTATCAAGAAGTTTTTCGAACAGAGACAGATATCGCTCTGCTCGTGCTGTGGCTGCCCTTCCCCTCTCCTCTTCTCTTGCCACTGCCTCTCTCTCCCTATCCTCTTCCCTCTCTGCCTGCTCTCTCAGGAAGTCCAGAACACCCTCACTGCCCCTGGGCCTCTTCCTGTGTGGCTGGCTGGCCCTGGCTTCTTCTGCAGAAGGGGCAGAGGCCGGTGTGCTGACCGCGCCACCTGTAGTGGCAGTCAGGTTTGCTGCAACAACCAGGGGCGGACTAATCGAGTGCTGCCCCTGGAGTGCAGCATCCATTACACTGTACCACTGCCAGGTGGCAGCAGTCACACTACCGGCCTCTACCCCTTTGCCTGTGGGTGGGTCCCTAAGCTTCTGAAAATAGGGTATTAATTACTACACTGTGAAACTGATTGTTTGAATGTATTCACAGTCCCAAAGTACACTTTATTTCAAGGGCCACTACATCTGTTGTTTTTGTCTGTGTTAGGTTTCATATATGGCCTGGCAAACTAAAGCTAAGTAGTTTCTTTAAAAGGAATCTCAGGAAGGCTCTCGCAGTATATAATACAAAGCAGAGAAACAGGCAGATTATATTGTATTTGTCTTTTAAATTGTTCCACTTCTTTTTGGCCTGTTTGGCAGTTATTGCCAGGCCAGAAGTGGTATCAAAGTCCCTGGGCAAAACAAAAACATAAACATAAAGAGTGACACACTGCCACTTCAATAAGATATTAATCATTATGGATGGAGACTGCCCAAATCTGGCTCCAACCCTTCCCCAGACATACAGGCAACGATACAAGCACTCAAAATCAATACTCACTCCCATCCAGTTTTTGAGGAATTTCGCCTGCCGGTGAAAAGGCTCTCGTTGGCCGCCCGCCAGTCAATGAGGGCCCGGGTTTCCTCAGTTGTCCCTAGATTAAAATATTGCTTAAATGTTTTAATGCACAACAATAGCCATTATAACAAGTATAACAAGTTTGTACAATAGGGAATAAAGACAAGCAAACAATTCGGTCAAAAGTACAAAGACAGCGCTCTAGTACAACGTTACAGTTAAATAAAAATATAAAGTTATGAACCTTAACTTTGCCCTCAGCCAAACCGATTTCCCCGGGAACAAATAATAGATTTAGACTCTGAGACCAAAGATTGCCCGTTAGATATACCCAAAACTAATTATATCTCATGTTTAACCACTACAGAGGCATCAGAGCCAGCGGCAAATTTCAAAAGGACTTGCCGAGATAAGGCTGTTCTCGGCGGGGGTACCATGAGCGCTGACCGCCCAATCATCTTGATAGCTAGCTAGCCAGTCCCGCCTCACATCCTTGAAAACGTCAGAGCAAATTTTCAAGTAGGCTCTATCTTGATAAATCGACCACAGATTTGAAGTTTATACAACTACATTACCGCCTAAAAAAAATCTTAAAACTACATTCCATGACAGTAGTATTTCGAAGGGTTTTCTCCTCCGCCACTGCCGATGATATTTTGCCGCTGGTTGGTGCGAAATGCATTCTGGGATACTTGGCTATCCCAAGTCCACACAAGTCACTTCCCGATGCATCCTCGATAAAACGGGCAGAGCAAGAACACATCCGGGCATTTGGACTGTACTTGGCTGTACTGTACTTTTGAATTGGAACAGTACTTGGGCTGCGACTGATGACGTTTCACAAGTCCACAAGAACACAAGTACAGACAAGAATGCAGATTGAGAAAGGCCTAGAGTCTTTGAATCGATGAGAACCGCGTTGATTCAATCACTAAGAACCGTGTGGATTAGAATAAATAAATTCCTTTATTTCTCATTCATCGGTCGTCGATTTGTGAACGATTGGCAGCGAATGAATGTCTGTCGGTCCAAATAAAAATTACTATAAACACACTGATTGTATTGAGGCCTTTAGACGCTTTTATTGTGCTTCACAAGAACAAAGTTAACAAAAGACGAATGTAGACCTATAAAACAGTAGGAGTAGTAGTGTTTATTTTCAAAACTATGCAAACAAAATAGATTATGATAATTGATAATGGCACAGAGATGATTAGGATATACACAATAGTTAGGATGCAGCCAAAATGACTGCACTGACTTTTCTCTAACATGACTTAAGTTTGTGGAATAACCAAAATTATTTACGTAGGTGGAGGAATGCAAAGTGTGAATTAGTCAAAGTGTGAATTAGTCAGTCAGTCAATTAGTAAAATTACTATTGTCTGACTGCTTATTTAGTTGTAGTGTAACCCTCATTCTTAAAACTTGTTTGTGAATCACAATTGAGCTGCACTGCACACTACAGGGTTAGCCCGGAACTGCCATGCCACCACTCACTAACTCTCTCACTCACTCACCGTTCGTGAGTTGCGAGTCATGGTACGTTTCCACAGGATCCGTCATTTCCACGCTTCCCATTCATTTTCTATGTAAGCAGCCGTGCAATGCATTCTGGTAGCGCCACGGTGCATTTCGAGAAACGGGGCGTCACGCTGGCCGCTCCACATTTGCATAAAGTTGAGGTCTAGGCTACTTTATGCAAATCAGGGGCGTCCAGTGCGACTCGCCGCCTCTGGAAACTCACGTACAAACTTTTAAACTAACCGTTGTCGATCTAAAATGAAGACAGATTCAGCAACTGCATGGCTTATTTCTCGCCTCAAATGTTTTCAGAAACACATTTCGGTGAACTATTTTCGTAATATAAGAGAAAGTTTGCAAACGAGCTGCCATGTTTTTCCAGTTTGAAATCCGGGAGCAGACGGCCCAGCGAGTGACAGTGTTCGTCCAATCAGGTACAGCAAGGAACCAATATCGAAGCACGCCTATCAAGCGTCCAATACTGGGAAGCAGCGTGAAATGATGCCCCTGTGAAAACGTACCATAAAGAGGAAGAGTGTGTTTGCTGCTTAGCCTCCTGCCTATGCTATTGCCACATGCGCAACTTGCAGCAGAATTTCTCCAACCCGCTGTCAATCACACAGCTCTCGTTCACGATTCTCAATTCTTGAATGTGTATGCTGCTGCAGAGCCGTGAATGAAAGACTTGTTTGGCAGAGTGAGTGATCACTCCCAGCTCCTTATGAAGGTTTGTCTGCCACGAACGATTCATTCCCGGCTCTTTCATCGCTATTTGACAGAAAGAATTCGTGCCTGAAGCTTATTTTCTGGTCAGAGAAGTGAATTAACTTAAGTGAATATACCTTAAACACTCGCATTCTGCCCACTTGTTAAATTTGAAAGTGAATTAATCACAAAGCCATAACGTTGATTAAAGTTAGCTATCAGCTAGTATCAGCTGGCAAGTTCAACTTTTTCTCTATCTTTTTAATTTGTTGGTTTTTAGACACAAGAGACACACAGGTCTCTCCTCCTCCTCCTCCACCACATTAACAGTGGACTTGAAAGCAAAATATGCTGTTTTCTAGACTTGAGTTTTGAATACTGACCAACAACTGACTTGGTTGCTATGTAACCTAACCTTTTTTATTTTTTTTAAGGCATACTGAGTAGGATTTTGCTGGCTGTGGCTTGTACACAACACAGCTTTCAAAGTTGACCCCGCCTCCCTGCGGTTGCCAGAATGGTAGGTAAAAAACAGTAAAAAAGTATGGCGAGGGAGCTGGGGATGAAGAGTGATGCAGTGTTGGCATATTTTCTGTTGGTGCCGGTTAGCTTAGCTAACTATATCAGCTTTTCCACTTCAACGAAGCTACGCTAACAATGGTAGCTAGCCAGCTCATGACACACACTAGCTCTGACCAGAACTCCAGTTAGACCGCTACCGTGGACAGCGTGGCTTTTAGATATAAAACAATTCTGCAGTGGTTTTGGTTGCAGGCGTACACGCCAAAAGGTGTGTCCAGAACGTTCAGAAATAAGAAAATCCAGGCAGAAGGCAGGGTCTCTTCTGACAGACGCTGTGCTGTCACAGACCAATGTAGTCTAACTAATGATTGAGTAGGATCATTTTTGTATGAGTTTAGGCTGTACGCTTTCAATAGTATTAAACAATATTCGTAATAATAACAAATATTCAAGTCAAATAATGAAAAGCCAACCATCAAATAACAAATATTCAAAGGAAAAAAAGAGAAGAAAAAAATTCAAGGCACTCTCCTCTATATAAAGTTAAAAAGCCTCAGCCATTTCATGTTAAAATGTAAGAAAACGCATTGTGGCCCCAACAGGCCGCCTTCAGGGTGCAGAGAACAGTGAAACATACAGGAGGCTACAAACACAGGTGTATATAATTCACCATATTCACACGGCGGCCATTTTCCGCTGACGTCACGCTCAGGGTGGGAACACTTGAACACTGTCAAGTAAAGCCTGTGCGAAAATGGCGAGATGGTCGAAAAACTTGACTTGTTTACCATCACTTTCGTTTGACCAAATTGATAAATGGGCGGATGAATTTGCTAGGATCTCCAAAATGATTCAAATAAAAGGATACAGCAACTGGATTGAAGCTTACAATCACGATGTTGAAGGTAAGACCCGGCGCCTGCCCGGCCCGCACTGGAAACACTGTAAAGTTAGGCTAGCAAACGTGAAGTTTGCAATTAACATTAAATCAATGTTAGCGCTACTAAAGTTGTCAGATGACAAATCAATCCATTGGCGTTATATGGTTTCATGATCAACCTGCATCAATGATCCAGTTAATATGACAGCGGAGCAAGTGCATCACTGCTAACTTAGCCTTTCATTGTTTTATTTGTTGTTCAATGAATGAGCGTTATTCTAGTCTTTTCTGATAGGTTTCACGTTGCAAGGTAATATTAAATGACAGAGTCTGGAAACAAGTGACATATTACAAACAGTTTTGTTTTGATTTCAGTCAAATTTGAGGGTAGCAGTACCACCACTGTCAGGGCAAAGGCATACCCTAGTATGTGTAAAAATGAGCCTCCCTACAGGGTACAGGTAATGAGTTAAGTTAGCAATAAGAAGAGGCTCTTGTTTTGTTCAAAAGGGCGAATTTACAGTTGTTTCATTATCCAGATCAGAGGACAAGTGACAAGCATTGTCAAGTGATACATAAGCAGTCAAATAAATTACATCACTGCATCCAAATCAAATCTTGTACATACGTACAAGGAGCCAAACCTGCAAACTTCAGAGTTCACTTGTCAATGTATTTCACAACATTTTCTCTTCAGGGTGTTCTGTTGTTTCCCATTGGATGTGAATTTTCAAGTAGAATAAACTGAATTTCATCACTTATTGGCTATTACTAAATTTGCTTCTTTTTTCTTTTTTTTTTTTTACATATATATAAATTTATATGGTCTCTTGAAAATTCAGATCTTGTTCAACTGTTCATAGATAGGGTTTCCCTCAGAGCATTATAGCAGCAATCCCCCTCCACTGAATTTGACATTTCCTAGAAGGTTGGACAAAAAAAGAAATATTCGATAAATCCTCAGACTGCAATCTCTGATGCTTAGTCAAAACTGCTCCTGTTGAAACAAGCTAACAAGGCTATATTGTAACACACCTCCGTGAATACACCAGTGATAGATATTATATCATGGTAATTATTGGTAAGAAAAGTTTTAAAATAGATCACCTATGGGCACACACCACCGCTGGACCCCTCCCTCAGAGGTGCTTGACAGCTCCACTAACTACTTTCCTGTGGGAAACCCTGCTATTTGTTTTCTCATGACAATGTACAGTCATATGGATATGTGCAATATTTCATATGGTGTTAACAATTACCTCAAGTTTTCTGCATGGTCTGAATGTTAAAATTAAGGTTAGGCCACTGTGTTTAACAATTTATGTCACTGTTTTTTTCAGGTTGGATTATCAAGTGCAGCTGAGAGGATTCAGCAAACCAGCTGTACCTGCAAAGCTGGTCTCGGGCACTGCTCACATCTTATTGGCCTCCTTTACACTCTTGCCCATTACAGCAAATTAGGATGTAAGTCAGTCCCCAAAACAAAAAGTAAAACATCATTACCTCAGACTTGGCACGTCCCCTCACGTGAATTAGGTATAAACCCCAAACCAGCTACTCTCCTGAAGATTAATAAAATCAAACCACCCAAGACACATGATAACCAAACGATATCAAATTATGGCATTGGACCAAAGATTTACTGTCCCATCCCCTTACCTCTGCCCTGTGACTCTGAGACTTTTGGAAACAAACAGAAAATATGTGCCCACTGAATTTGGTAACCTCCCACATGGATCTGCTCTCACCTACCAGACCCTGAGCACCCCTGTCCTCTCTGGCAATGTTCCCTCTCTCCCTCTTCCCCCTCAGCCATGCAACTACTCCACTGTACTGCCCAAGGAGCTGTCTGATGTCTATGAAGGGCTCAAGCTTTCCCATGATGAAGCTCTGCGACTTGAGGAGGAAACAAGACACCAGAGCACCTGTAAAGTGTGGCGTGAGGTACGATCTGAACGCATAACTGCATCAAATTTCAAACGGGTCTGCTCCAGGCGCTCAGACTTTGAGTGTCTTGCCTCTGCACTACACAAACAGAAGTCCATCCAGACAAAAGAGATGAAAAGAGTTGAGCTAGAGCCGGTGGCAGCAACGTTGTATTCAGAAGTCACAGGTCATCAGGTTTTCCCCTGTGGGTTTGTGCTGAATACAAATGCCCCCCATCTAGAATGCACACCTGACAGGACAGTCACAGACCTGAATGCAGACCCCTGCCATGGCCTTCTGGAAATCAAATGCCCCAACAATGACAGCTACAGGAGTTGCCCATACCTAATTAGAAGAGAGGATGGCTCCTATTCCCTAAAGCATGGCCATGAATATCACCATCAGATCATGGGGCAAATGGGGTTGACAGGGGCAGAATGGTGTGATTTGTTTATCATGTGCAAGGATGATTTCCATCTTGAGAGAGTCCACTTTGATGCTACCTTGTGGGAGGGCATGGAAACTATACTTGATAAATTCTTTTTTGAGTATTTCCTCCCTACTCTTGGCCAGTAGGTGACTCAAAAAAGTGAGGGCCATAGTAATCCCTGTCAGGGCAAACTTCAAATAACTAGCATTGTCAAGTGATATCATTGCATCCCAATCAAACCTTGAAGACATAATTAGTGCCAGGAGCCAAACTTGCAAACCTCAAAGTTCAGTTGTCAATAGTTTTTTGCTCTGGGTGTTCTATCAGTTTTCAAGTAGAATAAGTTGAGTCTCATCACTAATTGGCTATTACTAAATTTTGTCAGGTCGTGAAGACCGCATCTCTTCAAAAGTTCAGCATTGTATGGCGACGCCAGACTATGGAGATTTTTACACTTGTGTCTGAAAATGCCAAACAAAAATGCCATCTCAGGAGTTTTAGTTTCACTGAATTTGAAATTTCAATTAAAATATGGTTTATGTAGTCTCTGTATGCACTGTATACAGACCTCTAGAGATTTAAAAATAAATTTACAGTACTGTTTTAATACTACTGTTGATACTGGTCACTGATGGCCAGGATATGGAACCTACATTGGCATAAATACACACATTTGTAATCATGTTTATGGTTTTCATGTGTTGGTTAAACTGAAAAAAAGCATATCACGTTTTAGATCTTTTTCATTTTTTGTAATGATAATAGTTTTGGGTTGCTGTTATTGTTGGTTGGTTTGGACAAAACTAACTCCATAAATATCCCTATATTCTGCTGTCTATGTAGTGGCCTTATTATTTCATCAAACTTACCTTTACATGTAAAATATTGGCCATAACACCCTTTATCAACTACACTGCCATCTTCTGTTTAAATAAAGGACTTACAATTTATATGTGCATTTTTTGATGACAGCATACTGTGTTTTCACATGATCTGCTTTTCATTAAATACATGTATATGGTCTCCTGAAAGTGTTCAGCTGTTCATAGAACATAAAACTGTAAATCAAAATGAATTTAGATTTGTGAATTACCTGTTCAAATCTGTTGTTTCCTTGTCAACATAAACATCCCACAGGACTATGACTGATAAAAAAAAATAAAACTTCATTTTTTAAATTATCTACTGTGTTTTTCATTCTCTTTTAGGTTCCTATTGAGCTTCACAATTACGACAAGAAACAGTATTTAATCATCAACATGGTTTGTGCAAAGGGATTTTAAAATCCTGGTCCATAGGCTCAAGTGTATTTCTGGTTTGCTTTTCAACCAAATATTGCACTTTGAGATACCATGGCACATCAGTGGATACCTGATTAGGACAGTGTAATGGAAACAAGAGATACTCTGGGTTTTGAAGACCAAAATTATGAATGAATTTTTACTTTTTTTTTCCACAGGTGAAGGCTTGCAATCATGGTGCAATACAAATCACAAAGAGCAAACATATTTTAAAATGGATACGCAATTTTTATTAAATTCATAAATGATTTGTAATATATTTCTAAGTACTTTTTGCTCTATCATTCAAAGTACAATTTCATTCAATTGATTACAAATACCCACAAGGAAAAAAATCACAAACAATTGGAAAAACAAACAAACATTACAGATCTGGCTTAGAATATCCTATCAAACATGTTTCTTTGGCTCTCTTTAATACAGGCTCTGACACGAATAATTTCATGACCAACTGCCAGCAGCTCTTACATTTCAATCACAGTTTTAAAAGCTTGGCATTTGACTATACATGACAATTTGCAGAATGTGTGCTGTGTCTACATTTTTTTCCTTGGTCTTATAATTTCATGGCTTAAAAGAGTGGCCCTTGAAAATTAGTCAGCATGGCACACACATACCATAACTGGTTAACGGCCCCCAAGAGAGTCAGAGGAAGAACTCTCTCTACATGAATTCTCAATCTGGCAATTTTTTGAGTGGTGGTAACTTCCTCCCTGGTGAACTGCCTCCTCTGACTGAGAAATGGTGGCGTAACAAGTGACACATTGATGGCTGACAGCAGATCACTAATGAGGAAACCCTTATCGGCCATTACCTCATCCCCCTCTTCAAGCAGTGACAAGATACCAGACTGTTTAGTTATTTCCTTGTCAGAAATTGAGCCCTCATACAGACTGCTCACAAATGTAATCTCTCCAGAGGGGCTCACACCAATCAACCCCTTTAAGGTTGTGGACCCCTTGTAGTTTGAATAGGTCTCAGAATTTACCACCTTAGAGCTGGCCCTCTCAATAGAGATCTCAGTACAGTCCAAAATAACCCTTGTTCTTGGATAGGTGTCTTTAAAGCACTGTGGCGTCATTTCATTTACAGCTGATCTGTGGAGCCATACAGGCAATGAACCAAACATGAAAAACAGGTAATTTGCCCAAGTTATTATTACTCTACTAACTGTAGACTGTGAGACATGAAAACGCTCTCCCAGTGACTCCTCAAATGCCCCCTCTCTTACACGGCAGAGGAAGAGAAAAAACTGGTCAAATACGCACATGCTCTCTGCCTTAAAGCCCACCCGGGTCATCTCCTGCATAGCCTGGTCCTGCTTCACCAGTTTCTGTGCCTGACTCCACCTCAGCATGCGCTCTGCAGTGGGCTGCAGGGACAAGAAGACTGCTCTTAGTGTGTCGTAGTCCTACAAAAGAAAATAAATAAAAAGAAAATAATAATCTTAGGTACACAGATGCATTGACTTTTTTTCCCTCAGTATCAAGTCAAATTGAAGTTAATCATAGACATACTGATGTTGCACTGTGAGGTTATGAAATATGAGGTTATTATTCAATAAGCTAAGCATTACTTTAGGCCAAACTGCCTCTTTTTAACTTCAACTCTTGGATTTAGATTAGGGTGGGGTGCACACTTTTGGTTTCAGTTTAGCACAGCACCCTGAGAGGACCCCTTTAGGTATTTTATTTCTATTATTCACCTGACATCCAGTGTAGAAGGTCAAAAGCTTAACATCATTCTGGAGTCGTTGCAGACAAAAGCGGGATGCCTTAAGCAAGTTGTTCTCCTGAGTAAGCTGGGCAATCTCCTGTCGTGCTGCCTCCAGCTGCTCTTCCAAAGGCAGAGGGAACTGCACATAGTCGTGGTCAGGATGGGGTGCAGGCTCAACATCTTGCTCTGGACTATAGGAGACAATTGAAGAATCAGAAAACATCAACTCCAAATATGTGTGAACCCTAGCATCTCTGGTGAAAAGCAGGCTACTGAACAGGCTATCTGTAAGTTTCTTACTCAGAGTCAGCTGCATCTATGGGATCTTCATCCTGAGGTGTCTCTCCTCCAGCAGGCTCATCACTGTGTATATAAACAACCCCTCATTAATCCTCATAGTACTTAAAATAAATCAATTAAACAGGCCTATTTACAAATGTCGCAGAGGGGATTTGGTGATGTTGGCTTGTTCTAGGCCCCGCCCACAATGTCTGTGCAAAATCTGGGGTCTCTGGGACCTTTATTTGAGAAAATATGCACATTTGAAATATAATATTCATATAACCCAAATGTCAAATTTTACACAATGGACAACTGCCAACCCTTTGACATTTGTGCAGGTTTTTAGGCACCTTAACATGCATCCAGAACCACCAAATTTATGTCAGATCTTCACTGTAACACCAACTTTCAGTTAGAAAAGGTTGCAACTTTCTAGCTCTAGTATAAAGGGTCAAAATCCAGTGAAATGGCCTTCTAGAGGCCTTCTGACCTTTCAGTTTCCTTATGTCTGTGTCCATTTGGGAACATTTTTGACATTTGCAATTGTCCATTTGGGAACCCTGTCCGCCCCATTCAAAAGTGTGCCAAATGTCAGATTTTAGTCATTCCCTGATATTTTGTGCAGGTTTATGCACGTATTTAAGGAACCTTAACATGCATCCAGAACCACCGACTTCGTGTCAGCTCTTCACTGTAACACCAACTTTCAGTTGGAAAAGGTTGCAACTTTCTAGCTGTAGTATAAAGGGTCAAAATCCAGTGAAACGGCCTTAACTAGACACACGCACACAGACCGCATGTGATCAACGCATGGTCAATTCCTTACATTCTGACATTTAGCATACATTTGAATGGGGGGTCGGTGTTCCTAAATGTCAAAGACCAAAAAAATGACTTGATGTTGTCTTATCAATGTGAAATTGAAATTGTTCCATAATAGAGGCTCCTCTTGAATCCTGAACTGGTTCCAGCAAGCCAAATGTATGCAGAACCAGTTCCAGCCTATTCAAATGCAGATATTTCGTGGTTGACATTCGGGAACCCTGACCACCCCATTCAAAAGTGTGCCAAATGTCAGATTTTAGTCATTCCCTAATATTTTGTGCAGGTTTGTGCATGTATTTAAGGAACCTTAACATGCATCCAGAACCACCAACTTCATGTCAGCTCTTCACTGTAACACCAACTTTCAATTGGAAAAGGTTGCAACTTTCTAGCTGTAGTATAAAGGGTCAAAATCCAGTGAAACGGCCTTAACAAGACGTACGCATGTGATCAACGCATGGTCAATTCCTTACATTCTGACATTTAGCATACATTTGTCACTGTGACATTTGGGAACATTTTTGACATTTGCAATTGTCCATTTGGGAACCCTGACCACTCCATTCAAAAGTATGCCAAATGTCAAAATATTGACTTTGGCATTGTGGTTTGTAAGTTGGATTTTGGTGAACTTTTTGAGGAATGCACCAATAGTGGTGCATTCCTCAATATCTCCCCAATGTCAAAAATGTTCCCAAATGTCACAGTGACAAACGGGAACATTTTTGACATTTGCAATTGTCCATTTGGGAACCCTGACCACCCCATTCAAAAGTATGCCAAAGTCAATATTTTGACATTTGGCATACTTTTGAATGGGGTGGTTGGTGTTCCCAAATGTCAAAGACCGGACTTTAAATGATGTTTACAGGTCATGCTTTAAATGATGTTTAAAGGTCATGCACTGATCACATGCACTGTGTGTGTGTGTGTGTGTGTGTGTGTGTGTGTGTGTGTATAATTAAAGTGAAGTGCATTTATTTGATTTATTGCCCATATTTTATATATTTATTGATATTTTGTCAGCCACGGCAATATTTACTGAAGCTTATAACCTGTGTTTTTGAATCAACTAAGAATGTTTTTCTTTGTTTTTTCCTTCAGACATGACTCTGCCAAAGAGCAGCAACTGCTGCCCTGTCTGCTTGAAGGTGTATTCGGCTGTCGAATCACCTTCGCCGTTCTCACGGGATAGCAAATATAAAGGAGAGGAAGCTCCTGCTACTCCTGGCAACCAAGAGGGTGAACATCAGGAACGAGGCCTGTCCAGTCTTGGGATGTGCTTACAAAAGTACGAGACTGGACAGGCATCTGGTAGACAGCCACTCGGAGCTGAGCCAGGACGAGGTGGAGTGCCACTTGGACGAGGTCAGGAATAAAAAAACAATTATCCTCCTGGCAGCTCTGAGGGCGACAAATCCGTCCCCGGCCATGGTGACCACCCTAGACCTGGAGGGAGAAGAGGAGGGGGATGAGGTGCATATGGGGGAACCGCCGGAGGAGGAGCCCATGTGCACTGACCCCGAGTGTGTGAAGCTCAAGAAAAGCCTCACACAGAAGAACCAGTGGATGCAGAAGCAGCTCTCCATCCTCCAGAGGAAGTACAAGTGCCTGGCAAGAAAGCACCACCGACTGTGCAAAGCTGGCTAGCCCTAGGCCTGAGTGTTTGATTATAACATGAGCTCAGAGAAAAGGACTGAGAGAATCCTGAGTTGTTTCATTGAAATGAATTTGAGACGGAGCAAGTGAGAAATATATAGACAGCATGGGTCAAAGTAATTATTCTTTCTCTATTTGTGTGTTTTTTGACAGCCGACGCTACATGCTGGTGCACGGTCTGAGGAAGAGGAGACTGGGGCTGGAGAGGAGGAAGAAGAGGCGTGCCCAAGCGGGGTCGGGAAGCAGGCACTTCAGCAGCAGGCACCTCAGCAGCAGGCACCTGGGTCTGAGGAGGAGGAGGAAGAGGCAGGGCCAAGCAGGCCGGCTTTGACTAAAAAACAAAAAGAGGACGTGATGCGCAGTCTCTTCCAGGGTAGCGGGAGAACGCCGGGAATGAGAAATCTCATTTTCCCTACCTCCATTGGTAAGAAAAAAAGTAGCATGTGAGTGAGTGATTTAAGGTTCTAATTTCATGTTAAGGCCTACCAGCGGTTCCACGAGGGAAGCTGTCCGTCCACCAAACAGCTGGAGAACGCCTTCTCCAAGGTCAGCAGAGTTAAATCCTTTGTGTTCTTCATGAGCATGGGGAACAAGGACTTGCACTCTTGGCTGTTCCTCGACAATATGGACAAAATCAGAAAGTAATCGATTGTTATTAAGCGGTTATGACACAAGCCTGTGAACAATGACTAAGTCCAACCTTGTGCTTTTGCAGATGGTCAGGCCACCTGGCAAACATGGGCAAGACCATAACGACAGCCATCTTCTACTTGAGAAACGTTTACCAACACAGAAACGTTTCTCAAGTACATGAAGGAGACCCCACCACGCCTCTGTCACCTGTCCCAGGCCCAGCTCACCGGAGTGGTCAGGGCCATATCCTCCTCTCAGATGAAATGAAGGAAGACAACACGCAGCAGCTCCGGTACCATTTTTACGGTTACTTTGCCGCATTTCTGGCTTCCCTGTATGGACACCGCCCCAGTCCTGACCAACATGAAGGTGGATGAAGTCCTGGCTGCCAAGACTGACACCCAGTCCTCCGCCGGTTTTGTTCTCTCTGTAAGTATGAGGGTCTTGACTGATGTGTGGTTATAATTTGAGTTGTATTGGAAATGTTTGACAGGGTCCAGGCATCTGTCTGTTTTCTGTGTATTGCAGGTTAGCGAGCACAAAACCAACAAAGACTTTGGGGCGGCCCAGATCTATTTGGAGCCAGAAGAATTCAAGTGGCTGGAGACCTGGCTGGAGCTGCGGAAGAGGTGCAAGCCCCGTAATAAGCTTGTCTTTTTCAAGGGTGGCAAATGGCCATGCAAGAACTTGGTGCGCTATATGGAGGGGGCCTGGGAGGAGATGGGCTTGCCAGGAAAGCCCAATTTCATCGACCTACGCACGGCTGTGTCCGCACACGTGAGTTGGTTTTCTTCAGTCACTCGTCCTGCCGCAGTATTGCAATTAAAACTGCTGGCTTTAATAACAGTACCAATCTTTTTGTGTCCCTCTCTTCTACTGTCTCCAGGCAAAGAACATCCACTCAGCAGAGGTGAGGTCAAAAATGGCCACTTTCATGTGCCATAACACCTCTACTGCTGACAAATTCTATGCCCTAAATCCACCTAAATCCACCTCTGCAGCCGCCTCAACCTCCACCACTCTCAAGGCCTCCAGGAAGAGCCGCCGCCACACTTCTTCATCCGACTCCACAGATGAAGAGGGGGAGGTCCCCTATCAGGAGTCTGGGGATTCCTGCCTGGAGGAGGAGATGGAGCAGATGTTGGAGGAGCAGCGGGAACGGGAGCAGGAAGACGAGGAGGGAGACGAGGAGGAAGCCCCGACTCAACGTGTAAGTAAAGACGTGCCAGTGTCTTTTAACGTGTCTTTATCTCATTTTGTCCTGTTTAAAGTTGAGGCCTGTAAAGAATTCCAATCGGGACACTCAATGTGTGTTTTGTGTTTCCTCACCAGACGCCCGTAAAGCCCAGCAGCACTTACGCACGCTACCAAAAGGTCGTGATCAGCCTCAGCCCGATGGGGGACAAAATGAAGGCTGCACAGAGGGCGAAAGACAGGGCCCACAACAGCACCAGGAGAGCAGCCATCAGGAATGCCAGGAGGGCTGAGCAGCAGAAGGAAGAATCTGCTGGACAATAGCCCTCTTCCCCAACTACTAGTTGGTTTTGTAAATGGTTTCTGTAAATGTGTACTAAACATTGTTTTGCTGTGTTTTGGGTTTGCTGTTGTTGTTTTGCTGTGTTTTGGGTTTGCTGTTGTTTTTTGCTTAGAGTTATCAGTCATTTTTTGAGAACTCATTAATGTCACCTACAGTATATAGTCTAGGGAATATTGTATGTATGGAGGCACATTTTGACTTGTTCTGAAGCTCTTTTCTTTCTACTGCAAACTCACCAAGTGCATTTTGGGGTAAATCAGTGGTGCATATGGTTCATATATTTCTTGCATGATAATGAGAGGCACTTAATATATAGAAGATCTGGAAGGTCAGTTATTTGTTTTATATTTTTATACCATAAGGTGGCATTGTTGACCTCAAAGTGCAATTTCAGTGTCATGGTTGTTTGAATAAAAATTTGTTTTACTGTTTTAATCAGAGTGGTCTGCTGCTTATTCCATTATAATGACCCTCATAATGTATTGAAACAATATTGAACACATATGATTATATTGACTTATTGTTATGAAATATAAATATGTGCCATAATAGAGGCTCCTCTTGAAGGCTGACCGATTTGGACAGCCCACCATGTCAAAAATGTTCCCCTTTGTCACTGTGACATTTGGCTCGTCCTCCTCCTCGGGCAGGCCAGGAGCGGTGGGCAGCCTGCAGCGCAGTGCCCGGGGACCAACTTCTTCTTGGACCATTGCTGGTCAGGCGACGATCTTCTTGCATGTTTTTAGTGGGGGGTTCTTATCGTATGGAGGAAACCCCAGGTGAGCACGGGGAGAACATGCAAACTCCACACAGAAAGGCCCCCTTTTCACGAGATAAACCACCTGGGCACTAGGCACCGAAGGCATGGGGAGAACATACCCCCAGTGCCAACAGCGACCCAGGCGGGAATCGAACCCAGAACCTTCTTGCTGTGAGGCGACAGCGCTACCACTGCGCCACCGTGCCACAAGGGGGGATGTTCTCCCCAGCCGCGTTGAAGCAGGCCAGGATGGTGATGTGCTCTTGTGTTTCCACTGATGCGGTCACACAGGCTGGACTTGGACCCCAAACACCTGGGCTGCCTGCCTCACACTACACCTGCCTGTCCACACCTCTTCAATGGCCTGCTCCATAGCCTCCCGGGCCCACTGCCACTTCATCCTCTCCCTCTTCACCAAATAGCGAATGCTAGGCATCTGCAAACACATAAATAAAACAGTACTATTACTTAAATAAATTGTCTGCAACCAAACAGTTTAATAGCATACATAGAAACATAACTGCATGCATTCACACAAATATATACACCTTACCTTTACAGAGTATAGCATGGCAAGAATTACTACCTCTGCCTCATTCTCTTTCAAACTTTTCTCCATCTTGATCCTCCTGCAGAAAAAGACAAACACACAGACACGCA
Organism: Centroberyx gerrardi; assembly: GCF_048128805.1. Classification (NCBI taxonomy): domain Eukaryota; kingdom Metazoa; phylum Chordata; class Actinopteri; order Beryciformes; family Berycidae; genus Centroberyx; species Centroberyx gerrardi. The sequence goes on along the minus strand of NC_136006.1, from coordinate 30,370,959 downwards.
CACACATCCTACATACCTTATGTTGTGTTCTCTTCTCTCCCTACTGTGGACTGCCGCTCTGTCTCAGCCTCTCTTTTCTTTTCACACCAAAATGGCACTAAGTTGACTGCAAGACTCTTATGCATCCTAATAGACTAACATCTCACTGCAACCTCTAATATCACAAAAAGAAAACAGTAGTAAAACAAACTGTTAGATACATTAGATAGCCCTCCACACACACTCACACAGCCAAGAGGATGCAGTAAAAAGTAAAATAAAGTTGCATAACTTAACTTAGTCTTAATAATAGTGGTAATACTAACAATAATACTAATACATTCGCCAAATAACGGACAAATTTTCATGTGAACACATGAATTTATGCTACAAATATAAATTACCCTGGTTATCAATGGCCCTGTTGCGATTCAGATGTTCTTGGTGAGAAGCCTTTTTTTTTTTTTTAGCAACACCGCTTCTTCTGATACTATATTTCTCTGCTTCTTTAACATTCAAATTGCTGGCAACAACTGCTACTGTGTTTAATTTTTTCATTGGGTAGTTGTAGTTGCTGTGTAGGCTGGCAACATAGCGGACAGATTTGAAGTGGTAGGTAAGACATATGCTCCATACATAAACATAAGGATCTGTGGCAGACCCGAAAACCTACATATGATCGGATCTAATGAGATATGGGCCTGTCTGGTCAGTATTGCAGATCTGGGAAAATGGCATCATAACATTTCTTGGTATCTGTCACTATATGAAGATGGCCAAAGCAAAAGCATTGAAGCCATTTTTCCAGATTTGTGCTACATTAATTTGGCATTCTAAAGGATATGTAAAAGAGATCTGGACAATATCCTGTATAAGGGCGATTATTTGATTTCAGGCACTTTTGGGTACTTCAGTTTCTCAAAAATAAAATCTCATAAAACCTTCAATTATCTGCCTAAGCTTTATTGTCATTTTGTCAGGAATCATCATCTGAACATTGTTGTAAACATCACTTTAAGGAATTTAAAATATTTAAAATTTTTCCTAGGATGTCAGAGGAAATGGTCATTACCACCACATCATCAAATAATTGTTTAAAACTTTTAAAAAGTAAAAAGTTAGTGCTTTTAAGGCATTTTATGTAACTTCATACCTTACTTCTGATGTCTAAGTGGTTAGAAATATTTTAATTTGATTTAAACATGTTTTAAATCTTTAGATGTGCAACCTTTTCAATATATTCCTAGATCCTGTCAAGAAAGATAAAATTACTCCAACAACAGGTCAATGACTCATGTTTTTTTAATAAAATGTTAAGGAAGGGCTTGTAATATTTAAAAAAACATATATGAAAATCTCTGATTTAAACAGTTTGTTACAAATTTATCTAAAAATATGTCATGTGTTGGTAATGACGAACAGTTGTGGTAATGACAAAATGTTTTGGTAATGACATCTAGAGAAAATTACAAATGTAAAACAGCATTAAACTCATATTTCTTAAGAAAATATTCTTAAACCTTAAAACAATTCTCATTTCATTATAAACCAATCTGTAACTGGCCAGGCTAGGCTAACTTGCTTGCCAAATTTCCAAATGTAAACAACAGGATAGCAACAGCTAAGGTGGTCAATCAACACTCTGACCCCCTTTGTGGTTTCAAACAATATTTTCTCTGAGGATAGGATGTAATTTCAACTGTAATTTCATTTTCTGTTTTGTTTTCAATGTTCTTCTTTTCTGAGGTTCAAGTACACATTCACCCATAGATTAACCCTAGTCTCATTACTGTAAAAACTGAGTTAACAGTACATGGCTTGTTCTTTTAACAGGCCTAAATCTTCTGCTCCATGAGGGAGCATACTTGTTTCCAGACAGAGGCATCAAGCATCATATGCCTTTTAGTAACTGGTTGGGGCTCTGGGACAAGGCCCAGCACATCTGCCGCTCTATACCACAGTATGTCGTCTCTCATTGGCCAGAAGAAACGATTTGCTCCAATCCGACTCATTGTTTTGACCAGAGCAGAACTCTCTGAATCCACATCTTGGATAATGCCGGGATAAGCATCTCCATCATACAGCACCACACACCAGTGTCCTATCAGGCCTTCAGTGATTTCTCCCACTTGAAGAGATGTGCCTTGGCTTTGGCTTTGGCTTTTTTTCTGTCTTGCAGCTCCGACACTAGAGTATTGTGGAACAATAGTGTCTTCCTGAGATCACTAGGCTTTGATTTCATTTGTTGTTTTGATTTTGATCGTGGTGATTCTTGTGGTTTGAGCTTCTTTGACAGTCTTTCATATCGTTTTTTATATTTCTCCACCTTTCGTAAAGCATTATCCAACTTATGGTTGGCTTCACACAGATCTCTGTACACTTTACTTCTGTTTCTGGTAACTTTTTTCCGTCCTCTTTGTTGTGGGGTTTGTTGCGATGTAGGCTGAGTGGGACCTTCATGTATGGGAATAGGCACAGGGACAGCATTTTGTTGCTCAGGCTGTTGTGTTGGTGACACTGGTGGGGTATTCACTGATAGGTAGTTCTCCATATTTTTTATTTGCTTTTCTTTTGCTCTTTTGTTTGATTGATTCTCCATTGACGCTTTTTAAGTCTTTGTTCGCGTTTGGATAGCTGTGATATGCATTTCAGTTTACCCGTCTCTTTTCTATTTTTATATTGCTCTTTTTAAGTATCTTTGGTATTGTTCTGGATCCTCTTTAATTCTCTCTCTGTAAGATTTTGACCTTTGGGCTGTTGATTTGGGTGCCATGGCAAAGACACTAAACAAACACAGAAACTCATTAATTTCAGTTATAAATGAGACACAAATATTCAGAATTTTTTTTTTTAATTCATGGTAAAATAACAGGAAATATACATTTGTACAATAAACTAAAACATACATCTATATAGTAATTTTATGAACAAAGAAAAAGCTATCAACTGATATATTTTGTCATTACCACCACAATTTGTATTTACCACCACACCTCATTAAGTGGTGGTAATGACGTGTGGTGGTAATGACATTTCTGAATTTTCAGCTAACCGCTAGCTACTGGTCGAACTTACTAACGTCACCTTCAGAGCTAGCTAGCAATGTACTCAATTTACATAAAAATATGAAGAAATTACACTACAATTCAAAAACATTATCAAACTACAGCTTGTTTGGTAATGACATGCAATAAAAATACTCTCTTACTAGTAAGTATAAATGGGAAAATTTCCTACATTTCTGGTGATCAAAATGTCATTCTTCCTCCTTGACAGCCATGTGCCCCAGTGTCAGTACAGATTTCCATGGTTACCAAATCAACAAACTTTGACCAAACTTTATTGTCCTGCAAATTGTTTGATGTGGCGGTAATGACGGCGATATTAAGGGACATACATATTTTGTATTAAAAAAAGTCACAAATTGTACTTAAGTTAAATATTTGAGAGGAAATCATTGATTCAACTGTATTTATAGTAATACATACTAAAAAGTATATGATTTTTTTTTTTTTTTCTAGAGAATTACAAGACCAAACATCAAAACTCAGTGTTGGGGACAAGGTGAAAATGGTGAAATTCCAACATAAAACAGTAAAAAAGCAGATAAAAATAAATGATTCCAAGAGAATAATGAAGTATAGAGGAGTAATTAAGCATACTAAGCAATGATAACATAAATAACAGGAAAAAACTTTTTTTTTCTTAAAAATACATCCCAGGGACATGAAAGTTACCCAAATTAAATAATCACCCATAAACATCTGTGACGGATCAGTTATCCCTGTATCCTCTCCGTAAACGTTACAGATATGTGACAGATCCAACAACTTGTATACCATTGGATCTTTCCGGATACAGGCCCTTTTTGTCCAGTGCAACTAGAGCAGAGGTAGCTCCTGAACTACAAGTAGCTCTCTTTCTGCTTTTGAGTAGCTCACCAGGCATTCTCTAAGCCAAAAGATAGAGATCAATCTGTTTGAAAGGCTATAATGTGTCTATTTGTGCACAATAAAAATATCCATTTTACTACTTCAGCGAATTCAATTTCAATGAATCAACAATGATTATATACAGTATTTAGCATCACACCAGTCAGGTAGCCATCCATTTACAATAAAACAACAATAATAAGAATACTCTTACTGCAAAAAGACAATATTAACGGGCGATCTTTGGTCACAAATTACCCTATTTTTCTTGACCGTTACCAAAGTTCTACGACCGTTAATTTCCCCACAATATAAGCGAATGACGTTAGCTAGTTAGCATAGATGCTAGCGGACTTTGAGCTGTCTTAAAAACACATTTACAGAGATCGCAGTTACAACAGAACACACCCAGGTTTAGTTAATGGTCTTATCTAAATGTGTATGAGGGGGCATTGTGTTCACAAAATGTACAAACCTGTAGAAACAGGATAAGTAGTGAGATGAGAAAGGAGACGTTGTCGTATCTCAGGCGTTCTTCCTCTCTGCCTGAGAATGCGACCGAGGCTGATAATACATGCCAACGTCTCCCCCTGACGAA